>NW_011333197.1:135988-161047 GCF_000735185.1 Notothenia coriiceps | reverse complement strand
GAAGTCCACCGCCAGACGGACCACTTTTGGACAAAATGTACATTTCCATTAAAGGCAGCTCATTGTGGAATAACCTTCCCAAACTGAGTTAACGGGACTTGTCCCAGTCTCAATAGCGCTACAAAGGGGTCACCTTTCAAAGAATGGGGGTTGAGAAACAAACATCCGTGCCAATCACCGCTAGAATGCCAGCTTTAACACCAGGGGGTATCTTCTCTTGTATTGTATGGTAGCTCTTGTATCTGTCTTGCACCTTTATATGTCTTTGCTGCTATATTGTATTACCATGTGATAAATACTTGTGTATGCTGCTCTTGCTCTTTTGCACCTTTTGCATATCATGTATTTTGTTTTATGTTTGTAAAATGTAAACTTCTTAAGTGTTTTATGTGAGGGACTGCGGATGGAAATGAGCTCAAAGCTAAATCTGGCACTGTTACGCTTGATACATTTTAATGTTTTAAGTGTTCATTACTGTGCATTGTCCCTGCCAAATGAACGATTAAATACAAAAAAAATATATATATATATTGTTAACACTTTCTATGACGCCAATGATAATATTCATAATGCTTTATAAACGTGATGATAATACATAAGATTATAAGATAATTGTTTATAACAATGGGAATTATGACAGGATATCTTACTTGCAATTCAAATGTCAGTTAATGACCAGCAATTATGTAAAAGTATGATACCTTATTAGTGATTATAAGATATAATAGTTATTTGTTAGTAATACTGTGAGGTTATAATGCACATCTATTCCGTCCCCATATATCAGTCGCTCAGGCACAGCTGCTTTTTTGGATGTTGTTTACACCTACACTGCATGTTGTTTTCTCAAAGGACTTTGTCCTCCATTGTCTTACCAGTAACATGAACACTGACATCACCATCGCCGCCATCTTCCTCTTCATTGCCACGGCAATGAGGTGCTCTCTGGGTAGGATTAGGAAAATGGCGTTCAACCCACCCTCTGGCCCATAGGGCAGCACGGATCACTGGGTAGGGCCCCTGCACTGAAAACACCTTCCTCAGCTGAGAATGAGTGGAGGAGTCATATAAATAAGAGTCAAATACAACACAAAGAACATAAAAATATAGTGGGTGTAAATGCAGAGGTGTACAGTGACGTCTGTGTTTCACATATAATCACCTTCACTGCCTTCTCTACCAGTGTTTTGGCTGTTTTCAGCCTGTCAGGCTTGATCGCTGGAAGGCTTGGCACATTACGACGTAGCCTCCCTTCAACTGGAGCCACTGTCGATTGTAACACTGAGACAAACTGCTTGGTGAAATGTCTGTATAAGGCAACTGTGTGCAGGCATTTGTATGCAGATCCATCCACTTACCTGGCACTTGTTGCATTTTCCTGATAAGTAGTAATCTCTTCAGCAGATCAAAATAGAGTGGTCAGTTCTATGGGGACATAAATATGTTTACAAAAGCATAATTTTCTGATCATCATATTATAGGATATTATAATTCATAGAACAGAAAGACAGATACAAAAACATGTTTACTCTAAGACCAAGACCATGTAGCTACCATTTCATAAACTGGAATATGTGTGGAACCTAGCTGAAGGATGTAAATTGGGTCAAGCAGGCATCTAAATCTGAACAGAGCTGATTGAGGCTGTCACAGCACTCAGTAGGAAACCCATGCTCAAAAACACACACACATATACACACACACACACACACACACACACACACACACACACACACACACACACACACACACACACACGCAGACATGTAGACATGTATTGGTCTACTTAGGCATGCACAAAAGCAGGTATAGTAGGAAACACATGCTCAACGTGTCATCTATGACAACAATAACATATCTAGCTATGAATAATAATAGCCTATTCAAACCTGTCACATCGCCACTGTCCCACTCCCGACGACCACTCTGCCCACTGTTTCGCACAGTCCTGCTTCCTACCCGCTGACCCTTCCCATGGCAACCGTGCACACTTTAATGTTTACAGTTGCCACAACAACAGTACCCATGAGAAACAGGACGCTGCGCATGGCAGTGAAAAAGATGTCATCTTTTAGCCACGCGCTGAACAAAGTGGATCACTTATCTGATCTCACGCTATCAGTTGCAGTGTGGCTTACACGTGCGGGCGTCCAATCGGGTGTGACAATGTGGCAGGTGGACAGTCTCATGTGTTTTGATCGAGAAAATTCATGCTGAGGCCAATGTGGAGGCTGCTGCTCGGTTTGAAGTGCTTTCCTTGCGACCTCAGTAGAGGTTGAACAAATAATAATTACGTGTCCTGCATCTTTAATAGCACGCCTGTATCACCGTCAATCTGTAAGACATTTGAGCTGCATACCATTTAGATTACATTGAGTATAGAAAAGGCAGATATCCTGCTCTGCGTAATACTCTGCCGTCCCACACGGTGGCATCCAAGGCTTGCTAGTATTTTCTATCCAGTTATAGTGTGTGTAACTGTATCAATGATGTGGCTATTCTCTCTTTCATGTTATGTGCTCACTATTCACTTTTGCAATCATGTTTGTCATTACTTTACTAATGATTGAAGAATATATCGCCTTGTCTACATATAGACATACTTTTCTTAAGGAAAATGTTAGTTGATTTAGAATAATTAGTTGTTCTTAATGTGTATTCCCATTTGATCCTATTATTAAAACAAGTATAATATAATAGCCTACACAAACAATTGAATACAATACAATTGAATGGGACAATAGCATAACTCTCTAAAAGTATTTATATTACAATTTAATGTAGCCTATATCAGTTTAAGTGAATGTGGCTTTTACTCTATACTAATTTCAATAAACGTTTGGATGATCTTACAGTTAATTGAGTTGTTGTTTTTATGTTGTGGTATTGATACTTATACAAAGGATCTAAACAATTTCCCCCAGCACTTCTTCTTTGAAACAAAGAAAACAAATAAGTTAAGAGGATAAACAAAAAATGTTGAAGGAATATATTCTATAGCTTCATAGATGCAGAGTGCAATATGACAAAAGAAAAAAAAGAACAAGCATCTTAACATTTGCTGTGCAATAGTCCAGAACATCTTAGCATGTTGAAATGTGAGAAGATGCCAAACTGGACATGATGTAGAGTGACGTAGCTCTATAAGCTTCTAATAGTCTTGGCTTTATTGTGTTGGGTAGCAGCAGTGCGTCGCAGCCCGTTGTGTGCCTCTGCGTTCTGATTGGCTGAGCTGCAGTGATGCTCTCTGCATCCTGCTCCCACAGCCAGCACAGGAGGGAGGGGAGCTGGAAGCGCGACCGGGAAATCATCATAACACACGGGGGGCTCCAAGTATAATTTTCACCGTTCAGCTAATCTGAAAGAGGTGTTTACACTCACCATGTCCGCGCAAACAGAAGCAGCTGCTGTCACCAACTCGTGAATGCTTTTGGAAACGTCCTAAGCCAGCGCTGAGAGGCTGATCCGCTCCTGAGAAAGTCTCACCTGTACCCTCCGGGAACACTGAGCAGGTTAACCCAAAGGCCACCAGCATGCCCATCAACGACCCCGAGAGCATGCTGAGCTACCAGGTAAAGTGCCCTTTAACTGTCCAATGCATGGCGCGTTGCTTTGACACTAGGTATGGCACACATGAGTCTGTACATAAGCTCCAACAACTATAGCCTTCAGTTTAAATCTTTTCATAGCAATTCATAATTTGCAGTTTAACTAATGGACTATGTTGTATTTCAGGAACTATTTAATGCCATACATTATCACACCTGTTTTCTTTGCCATGGTTTCTTTGCATGTCTTAGATTGATCAAATATTCTTAAATGTATCTTTTTTTTCGCGAATACGTTTACGCATTTAATGTTCTCCCATGATGCTAAATGTGTGAGGTGTTTTAACCTGCAGGACAATGCTGTATGCAGGGTGTTGTTGATATTGTTATTCTGAGGTGCTAACACGTGCAGTAATGACGGGGAGAGTATCAAATAGCGATGCGAGTTATTCTTCACTGTTCCTCAAGCACACACGTGTGTTCTGGCCACATCATTTTGAGACTGCAGTGGACTACTGATAAGATACCGATGCAATTTAAGACATCAAAATGTAAACTGCATCCTCAAGTCACGGATTAAGAGACACGGGGCAGTGTGCTGGGTTTTCAGGTGGCTCTTTGCCCAGACGGTGTTTTATTTTCCCAGTTACCCTCAAATGACCTTGACGCCATCCTTACACCGTTCACCACATACTGTGCTGAGCGTCTACTTTCATATTATGCCTTATAAGAGAATGATGGCCCAATTGGGGAGGAGGATCTGTCAAGTGAGGTTTGAAGGGGAAAATGGCATCATGCTTGAGGTCTTTTGATGTGTGATCCATTATCACATCCTGGGTCCGCTGATGGAGGTAAAGCAGGACCCAGTAAGGATAAGTGGACCATTGATCACATCATGTTTTTTTAAGATTATATGCAGTTATGTTTGTATAGCTTGATTATAATAACCATGGCACGCAGTATCAGTGTAAACCAAACGTAGCAACAGTCATGTCATCATGGTGATTAAAAATAACACCCGGTGTGAGGGCAGGAAACAGGTGGAGGACCAGAGGTGAGCTGGAAAGTCTCTTATGGTTGACAGCTGACTGACAGGAGAGGAAACTACCTCAGTCTATATGTCAGTTTACTGTCAATACAGAACATATTGAAGTTTGTCTCTCCACGTTTTTCTTGACTGCCTGGTCAGTAAGTACTGACAGTAGTCTTTGCATGTCTGACCACCTTAAACCAGTTGAGATTAAACATAAGTAAACATGTTGGAAATTATTGTGCTTTTGAGATGTCCCAAGTACCAAATACTTCTGACATCTCAAAGGGCTTTTGCTAGAGTAAAAACAGCAATATGAACATGTAAAAAACTCAGCTTGCCTATAAGGCTTAAAAATAATCACATAAAAGTGAGTGAAATATTAGAAGCAATTAAGTTCAGTCTCAAAAGACATTATGTTAATACAAATACATCTAATTCCATACTGCCATACTGTATTCATCTGAGTAACACTGTTTTCTCACTAGTGCAGGTACACACTTACATGCTGAACAGCCTTTTCATCTTCAGTTCGTAGTAAAAACATTTTAGTGCCATTGATGCGTTCTGTACACCAGTGCCACAGAGGAGCACTGTAGAAGACGGGTTCAGTTACTGCACTGATTCTTTTTTAGCATGGATTTCCAAACATCCCTGCCTCACCATGCAGGCAAATTCACACAGTGACAATAGTATACTGTACTATGACTGACACAATTAAATTAAACCCATGAGATAATTACAGATTTGATTATAATAGTATCTGAGAGAACCCATGTACTGTAACTTGAACAACTCCATGTCTTAAATCTGACCTACAACACAGTTAGATGTTTTCCTTTTAGCTATTTGGCATCCCTCCAAAGCTTTAATTTGAATCAAATTAGAGTGAGCCTGATCCATAGGTGCCTATCTGATAAATGATTCAGTATTTTATAGAGTTGCACTGTAGTACATATGTCTTAAGAAAAAGTCCATCTATGAAGTGTCTTACTCTATTTAATGTTTCTTAATTACAAAATACACTAGGTGATGCTTTAAAACCATTAAAGTAATGCAGCATATGGCTAAAGCCAAAACGTGTGGCATTGAAAAAGGTGTGAATGACTCATGCTACCTGTGGGCTGAAGCAGTCAAAACAAGCACCCTTTTCTTTCTATCTCCTGCAGCTCTCTCTTCTCCTGTCTCACTAACCATTACTTCTTCCTTTTGTCCATTCATGTTAACCCCTGAAGCTCTGTCTCAACCAAGGCAATGTCATGCAGAGTCTTTGGTAGCCTGCAGCTTTTGCACAGAGTGCCAAGCCCGGCCATCAGACACACAGCTTAGTCTGGAAGTGACAGGCCCAGTTGTCTGAGTCAGGATCTGTGTCCCTGCTGCTGTCAGTTCAGGGTGCTTCTGGGGAGGGAAGACAGAAGGGTCATCTTCCAAAGAAGGGAGGATGGGGTGTTGGCGTGGGCAGAAAAAAGTAATTGACGTGTTTTGTAAGAGGGAAAGAGATCCTAGTAACAGTTGAGTTGAGTCAGCAGTGACAGACATCTTTAACGACTGGAAAGCCCACACTGCTGCTGAATCATGGATGCACTTCAATATATCTTCCACTTACTGTCTTGTATCGCTCACTACTGATTAAGTTATGTTCATACTGAGTGAACATCTCACCGCATAAACTGGCTCTTTCAACAATAATGTGTGCTCAAGATAATATTTCTGCTTCTTTCTTGAGAAACAGACACAGAAAGCTGTGTCTGAGTTTTATATAATACAACTGCTACAAACAATATCACTTTGTTTTATTTTAAATCGAACTAAAAAGACAACAAATGGTTAATCAAATATTTTGATAAATACTTTATTTTTTAATGTTCTTCTAAAAAGTCTGAAATACCTTTAAAACCACAATGTGTAAACTTCCTTTGTCTGCTGTGGGAATTCATTCAACAGCTGAGAGGCCTGAGAAGGCCTGGTCCCCTTTAATTTAAAGTTAGACCGAGGAATGAACACGAGTGACCTGCCAGAGGATGTCAGGTTGAATTCAGACTCGTAGGAGGTCAGCTGTGTTTTCTGGAACTTTACCCCTACGAGCATTAACAGGGATTATACCTTTTTTTAAATCAACTCTCTGACAAAGTGGGAGCCGTCTAAAGGTTCTTGACAAATACAAATTACCACATTAAAAAAAAAAATCTTAATTGGATAAAGAAACTGAATATCTAATTTGGTTGAGGTTGAGATGGTTATTTAGATATATATAGAAGATATATTTCTTGTCATTCATCTCTCGTAATGTCTTGCCTCTTAGTCGTAACCCTCAGGCCTCTTTTGTCTCTCAAGCTCCTCTCACAGCTGCCTTACTGTCCTGATGGGGTCAAATGCCATTTTGCAGATTTCATCGATTGCCCCTCTCAATCCAGAGAACGGGATACAAATCGTTACTGCTCTATTTGTTCAGGCGAGCACCAGTTCATGGTGTTTCACTAATGCGCTTTGAAAATACTTTCCGATTTCCGGCTTAAGTTGATGCCAAAAATAACTTCTTTTATATCTAGTAGATGTTGAATTGCAAGAATTAAAACAGAGCTTTGCCGGCTGACAACACAGCCTTAATGGGTTTCCCGGGCAACAAACACATGAACTATCAGGAAAAATGTATTTAATCCAAAACTAAAGAAGGGGTTTGTGTTCATACTGCAATAGTCTGAGGATGTATGATGATTTACCTTCCTTATAGGATACTAAAGAGGTCATTTTAAACTGTTTACATACATGTTCCCAGTCACTTTGTGCATAAATCAGAATTGTAACAGGACACTGTGTGCGAAAGCTGTATCTTATCTGCTCTGGGTATCAAAACCTTTTTTCTGGGACGAACTACCCTTCTACAAAATTCATCTTGTATTTGTTAAGTTATCAAACGTAGGCGAGTGATATAATTCTCTATTTTTGGCTTATGCAAGTCCTCGAGCAATGAAAACAAGGAATAGTTTGTGTTACATCTCTTTAAACAGATGTCTGCAAATGAAGGCAGAATCCTTAGGCGACAGAAAAACAACATTTTGGTAATGTCAGCATTCTGGTTTCAGTTTCTAATCTGATTAGTTTACATTTGAGCAGGCTTTGGTTGAATGTAGGCAAAAAGACCATGTGGAAAGCAGAAGAGGCTGAAGTGCAATCTGAGACAAATCAGTTATCGTCTCACAGTAATTTAGCAATTCTTGCATACAAAAGTTGTTATTTGGACAAAAACAGTGAGCAGCGCATGTAAGAGGAAGTCTTACCCCGAATATTGACTGGCTACACCTAAACCCCAAAGAATATTTTTCTCTTGACATTAGAGGTTGTGGATGGATCTGAGTGTTTACAGTGCAGTAAGGGGTGTAATACAGTATTTATGCTTTATAGATTAATTTAAGGATGAAATGAACCAATGTAAAGATGCAAGGATGGAGGTGATGTGGTCTCATTCTTGGTAACCACTGATATGCTTGTAAAGCATGAAACTCAAGGACAGGCGGCCATCTTTGGGCCTGTGGACCTACTCTATGGTGCAGTGACAGTGTGGAAAATTATTTTTGAGTCATAAACCCTCCTGAGCACTGTGACTGATCCAAAGCTAGGGGACAAGAGTGGAGAAAAAAGCAGGGGTTGCTAGGAGATAAAAGCAGGCAGCACAGCATCAGTGGCATGTCCTGTTGGTGGAAAGTCACAAACACGTGCATGCCTAAGAGTCACAGATGCGTTCACCTGCAGAGATCAGAGAAAACCTAATGTGCCATGTGAGTGTTTAATTAGCTGAAGCACATAATGTGACACAAGATGTGGTGAGTTGTGAAGGACAAGGAACCATTAACCGGTTAAAAAAACACATACCAGCATGAATTTGCCATTAAAAAGGTACTCTTATTGAACTGGGATTATGGGCTGTGAGTCATATTCTGTTGTGAAGAGAAGGGAATATCACAGTCCTGGCTTGGATATACAGCCGTTTCATCTCAAACAATAGAACATTATTTCTGTCATGTGGTTCTCTCTGTAGTTCTAATGATTGAATAAGCCTCAGAAAGTGATTTTCCTCAGTTTTCTGTGTGTGTATGCACCAAATGGATTCAAACAAATTGATGAACTGATGGTCTATCGTCCTTACTGGGACAAAGAGTTTTTAGTTTCCCTCTCTCCCATTGATTCTCTCTAGATGTGTCTCTACGTGTTTGGTAGAGCTCCAGTTCTAATGGAGCCGACTGCCTCCAGCCTGAGCCCAAGCCCACACACTGGATAGCAGCCCTAATTCACCAGCACAGCTGCACTGCCTGATAACACTGTGTGTGTGTGTGTGTGTGTGTGTGTGTGTGTGTGTGTGTGTGTGTGTGTGTGTGTGTGTGTGTGTGTGTGTGTGCGTGTGTGTGTGTGCATTTGTACAGTACATTTGAGAGCATGGGGAGGATTCTTCTTCTGAATTCCCAGTCAAGGTTCTTATGAACATTGTTGTTCCATTAAGAGGCAGGCTTGTATCAACTGTTTAAAGGTTGGTAGTGGTACCACTGGTAGTGGTTAACCTGTAGGTAATCATTCCATGTATCTGCAGCTCCCCTTGACGTTCCTTAGCTTAATAGCATGTTTCACCTTGCTTAACTACTTTTCTGGTTTCGTTCACCCTCAATGCTCTCAAAGTTAACGGCTGCAGCAGGAAGCAAGACGGTTTTGCAAAATAAACAATGTACCCTACCCGCTCAGTGAGAAATGCATTTTTTTCCAGCCCTTAATGATATTGATTATCCTAACTTCACTGTCTATCTGAATTGCTCACTGTTTTACCTGGTTGACAAACGCCTAGCTTCTCTTGTCCTGTTATGGTTATATTGTGGTAATATGGATGACCCCAACCATATTGTCATATTAACATCATGATGTGAGTGTGTGTGCGTGTGCGTGTGCGTGTGCGTGTGTGTGTGTGTACATGTTCATATCCAGTACAGGCTTCAACATGCATTTTAATGTTTTTATTACGAAATTTAAGTGAATTTATAATCTGATATTTAAAGAAATAAACATCCATTTATATGAGTTACATGTGTCTGTGTCCATTTGAACGAGTCTGTTTTAAGGATTTTGAAGTGTTACTGTATTTTTTTTATATAAAGAAAAGAACATGTGATTTGTGTGAAGTGTGTATTTGGGTGTGTGTGCAATGGAGATTTACATGTACGTATATCATTATCACATAATTCTTTCCTTTTTAATTTGTGTGTGTCAAGGTGTGTAAGAAAGGTGTGTGTGTGTGTGTGTGTGTGTGTGTGTGTGTGTGTGTGTGTGTGTGCGTACAGTGTAGCTCTTGTTCGAGAAGCAGCATCTCCAGTGCTGGTTTAGTGCCTTGCATAGGGTCATTTTGATAATAACAGTTAACTGATGTTGCATGCATTACACATTCAGAAGCTTTTTTCTGTCACTGCACTTTGTCCCTTAAAAAATAATTATAAAACCATGTTTTGGCCCAAGCATGACTTTTTAATTAAGTGGCCTTATTCTTTACAAGGACATAATTGTCTTGGGATAGAGAAGGGCCCAGTCATGGAAACAGAAAGAAATCCCCAAGCATTGATATGGTGGAGAGGGTGTGAAAGAAAGGCAGGAAGGCCAAGCAAGGCCACCCACACCTGTGAAATAAGTGGATGTCTTGGGATCCCAAAACTGTTTTAAACTGTGAATTGTAATTGGCCGTGTGAGCTGACAATAGAGCAGTTGGTTTAATTACAGAAAACTTTTTGGATATACATTGTTGCCTCTAATCAGGCAAGACATGAATCAGTCTGTACTGCATGTTAATTTGTTTTTCTCCTATCACAATCTTGTGTTAATATGCTTAGCTGTTTTTTGAAGCATGGAGAGGCTAAAGGAATCAGACAGAAGATAGAAAAACAGCTTAGGGACTTCAGTTTGTGCGTGAATTAAGTCTGAACTAAATATCATAGATACACACACACTCACACGCACACACACACAAAGCACCAACCTCATTTATAACATTATATAACTGCAGGCGGAAACCAGCATGATGATTCTGTCAATAAACTGTGCGTGGTGTTTTATCAGCCGAACCCCAGGAGAACTAAGACAAATCACTGCTCATTCTTGCTCCATATTCACACTTACAGTATTACACACAGTCACACATTTACAGGTCACTTTAGTGCAAATGTTGTTATACTGTATGACCTTAACATTTATCTTTAAAAAGGAACCAATCACTCTCCTTATAAGGACATATGGTTTTATATTTCTCAAGCGCCAAACATACACATATAGTGTTTTCTTTCATCCGAAAATATGACGATGCTACTCTGACAGACCGAGAAATTTTTCTTTGCACTCAAATAGAAACCCTTAGCTCTTGCCAAAAGCGCTTCTGGAAGACAAATTGCAGTTATTTTTGCTCCTGTGGCCGTTATGCAGCAGCCGCAGTGTGTGCTGCGTTAGCTGCTTGCTGAATATTGGACTGACCAATTAAAGTAAAAGACTGCATGACAGAGACTGTAGATCTTCAACATTTGCCCCTCAGTGTTCTCTCTCAAATGGAGACTTATTTATTGGGCTGTCGTCAATCACACATCCATCTTTTGATGAACACTCACACATGTACATGTTACATGCACAGCTGTGAGCAAACTGTGAGTTACATTGTTGACCTATCTTGTTTTCTTTACAATGTTTCACTGTATCCATTTAGTGATGAAGAAAAATGTAATTTCCAAATTGATTCCCATTTTTCCAAGGAGTACAACACTCTGTTAATCATGTGTTAAGAGTGGCTGGTAGTTTTGCCAAATGGCAGATATGTCAATCTTCTGTAACAGCAACTTCTATTAGCCACCCTCACACACTATTAACACATCTAGTCCATAAAGATCATGTGTTGAAAAGGAAGCGGACGGAAGCATCTAATATGTAAAGAGATGCATTCATAAATACATTTTACTGGTGTTTCTCCTTTAACCATTTGCCTGTATTTATAGATTATAGCCATATACTTTTTCAAAGAGATTTTATTGCTAGGTTACAGCTTGTGTCCATTTTTACTTCCTATCAACTGAGTTCATGCACAGTGCAACAGGAAATAACAAGAAAAACATTTAGAGTGTTTATTTTTAAAACTTAAAGTGGTCTTTTGAGTATAATAACTGTAGCCAACTTTTAAAAACTAATGCAACATGCAGGTGTATGTCAATCATCCTACCCGTGTCAAGTGCTAGATTTCTGTCAGAAAACGATTGGACCTAGTCCTTCTCATGTAGTGGTATAGCATCTTTAACAGCATGTGGGAGGTTCACAGAGATTAAAAATGAAACATTAAATGTTGCATGCACTTGACAGATGAATTGCTATCCTAAAAACAGAGACACTGCGGCAGTGTAGAGCTCCGAAGTGACTGAGGAGGTGCCTGCAGCCCATTGCCCTCATTATCATAGGGCCAATACATGACTATGCAACTAACACTTCTGGCAAAAATAACTCTTCTGACAACGCTTCATCACTGGGATACTGAAACACACAACATCCTGCAGCAGTCTGCCCACAGCAACAGGTCTGATGGATGTGACTCTCCGCTAATTTGATTTGATTTTCCCCTCGATATTGGAGTCTAGCATCTTCTCCAACTACTCAGTGTGTGTTTAAATGGATGTGTGTGTGTGTGTGTGTGTGTGTGTGTGTGTGTGTGTGTGTGTGTGTGTGTGTGTGTGTGTGTGTGTGTGTGTGTGTGTGTTGAAACGCATTGTTGAAAATCTATTGCCAGCTTGGCCAATTATTGGCAGGACTTAATGACCTTATCAGTTTTCTTTTCACGGACTGATCTTGAAAGGCCGAATATGTTTTACATTTTCCAAAAGGAAAATTATGTATGATGGAGATAAAAGGGGGTTGTAAAGAAACGTGTCATCTGCTGTGAACATCATTAAAGAAAGGAACAGTCCTATTCTACTTACATGTGTATGTGTGTGTCCACCAGAGGCCCGATGAGGAGGTGGTGGTAGACCAGGGAGGAACCAGCTCAGTACTGAACATCCACTATGAGAAGGAGGAACTAGAAGGTGAGTAGCACAGTGTGCACTGGAGTTATTTACAGATGGCAGAGGTTAGGAGTAATAAGGAACAGGTAGCGAAGTGTGTTTCTCAATTCAGACACTTCCCTTGAACTGCCATGTAGTACCAACCTATAATACAGTGAACACATTTTATACTTTTGACGTCTAACGTTGACTAAAATCTGAAGCTGCTGCCGTGCACCAGCCAGAAGGGACCATCACAGCGCTTAGCTAGTTATGTTTTTGTTTGCATTACTAAGTCACTGTCATTAAAGAATAATTAATTCACAGATTGATCATGGCTTCCATTTTCGATATCAGTGCAATGGTACGCGTATTAAATACAGTGAAGAAAAAACACATGTAAGGCAAGGCAATTTTATTTATATAGCACTTTTCAACACGTGGCGATTCAAAGTGCTTTACGGATTAAAAGCAAAAGGAACAAATAAAGCATAAATACATTATTAAAAAGGCATTTAGTGCAAATTTTATTGCTGTGTTTAATGGAGCAACCTGCAGTTGGCGATCATTGAGGATGGACTTTTCTGGTCCATCGTTTCAGATTTCTTGGCTGTAGTACTTAATAATCAGGATGCCATAGCGGGCAGATTTGCAAGTGTAAGTACCAACATTGAGGCACAGCATTTGTTCTCTGCTTTAATATAACACCTAACCCTCAGTTTAATGACTTTCACTTTGATTCATTTTAACCATCTGAGCGGAGACAAAAAGTACACCTTAATCAAATCTGCTTCCCACCATTAGCAGCTGGTCAATCTGGATAGGTAAATTATCCTTATAAAAACAAGTATAATCTCATCAGAACACCAGAAAAACATATTTGACATTATATGGGACTAACTGCCGTCATACGTTGTAAAAAAATGCCAAATTAACAGAAGATGTCTAAAGCAAGGATATAGTGCAGGCAAATTTGAATGTGAACCAATTAGGAATGTTTGTACCAGGGTTTTATTGTTGCTGAGAAGTCAAAGTAAAAGACTGTGTTTTTTTTCTATAATTTCTTTGTTACTGAACCCTTCAGGACCTTTATGTTCATAAACATCACTACAATGATGTTTCATGTTTTTTTACAATTATCTATTGAACATAATATTTTATGGTAAACTTTAGTTGCAAATTATTATTTTACAGTAAATGATGACATCATGAATGTGTATAAAAGTATTACACAGTAATACAAGTCAGATCTCTTCCCTTGCCTCTTTGTCAGGTCACAGGGCTCTGTTTGTGGGGGTTCGGATGCCCAGACAGAGCCACCGCCACCACAAGACCCACGGCTCCCGCCACCGCAAGAGAGACAAAAGGGCAGGAAGTATCGCAACCAATCAGAGTGAGGAAAGTGAGACGGCCTCCGCCAGTCATGGTAATACACATACTGTATACAACCTCTTCTAAGGCAACTAATTTCCCTTTCAAATAGAGTCATCTTTTGACTCATTCAATCATTAAACATAGAGAGAAACAAAAATAGACTTTTTGCCATGGTTCAGTGTGTGCATACTTCCACCTCCCAGAGAGGAGGTAACTGTTGCTATACAACGCCTGTCAATACTGTGGGGACTTCACCCATTTGCACACACAGCCTCTGGCTAAAATTGACAAGCCCACTAATTAGAAACCAAAGAGCAGGAACTAGTCAGCAAGTTGCATGTGTGTGTACATGTGCTTGGGTAGACTAGTGTGTGATTCTATAGACCCAGTGGTCATTTAGGTGACACACTATGACAGTGCAAACAGTGTTGTTTGTGCTTGTGAAAGTGTTTTTGAGAACCTCAGTTAACCATTTGTTCCATCCTCAAATCCTCTCCCTTCCTCAGACACGCCGTCCCAGCGGGTCCAGTTCATTCTGGGCACAGAGGAGGATGCTGAACATGTGGCCCACGAGCTCTTCACTGAGCTGGATGAAATCTGTGTGAAGGACGGCAAGGATGCTGAGTGGAAGGAAACTGCCAGGTCAGGGTCTCCTCCGGGAGCTGTTGGCAAAAAAGCTTAGCAATAACATTTCTGACAGCCCAGCAGCTGTACTGTGACCAAGAGAGGCTTGTACAAGTGGTAGTAAATGTAAAGCTCAGTGGAGTTAAGTCAGTTAGCTCGAGGTAAAAGAGAAGAGGGGGCACAAAACATTCATGCTAATCAAGTCAATAATGTCAAACCTGTCCCTAATATTCTGTGGTTGATATTTACGGTACATGAAAACACCTTTCCTGTGACGAAAGTATGTAGTCAGGGTAAAAGATGTAAAAGTAAAGGCCAACATGAAGTGTAGGAATAACATTTAAAAAAATAAAATACACAATCATGTAGAAATAGCCAATCAGAGGGATTTGTGATACATCTTAGATATTGGTTATTCTTTTTTTGTTTATTCTTAGCAATGTGTTCATTTTTATTTTTTATTTTTCAAAATTCAATTTGTGATATCTTCACTAGCCTTTAACATGTCCTAATATAGACGATCAAAAAAAGATAAACAACCTTGCTGATTAAATAAATATCGGCCGTAGAATTCACAAGACATGTACTGTGCCACAAGGTGTCACAGCGGTTGCCAAACCAATTCTGAAGATCTCTACCCAAGACCCATGTATTTGGCTAGTTTTGAGAGAATAATCAACATGCTGCATACCAAGATAAAACAGGCAGAGCGCTATAACACCTCTATCAGCTGACGCCAGCAGGCAGGAACAGGGAGACACTGAGAGCACAGCAGCCCAAGGTTGCAGGCCTGTGCTCAGTGAGGTCGTTCAAACTGATAAACTGGGTCAAAGTTATGGGCCTAGGAAAGTATTCCCCCAACACTCTTGAGCTGTCCTAGATTTAAAAGCATTACAATTGTAAGACATTTGAAAGATACAATTTAAATGAAAGACAAAGGTGAAAACACTTCACATTTACTCCCACTTGCAAACGTCTCGCCTGTCTTTACCTCGCAGGTGGCTGAAGTTTGAGGAAGATGTGGAGGATGGAGGGGAGAGGTGGAGCAAGCCCTATGTTGCTACTCTCTCCCTGCACAGCCTGTTTGAGCTGCGCAGCTGCCTCATCAATGGCACCGTGTTGCTTGACATGCACGCTGACAGCATCGAAGAGATTGCAGGTGAGAATCTTTCCGACTGACACTTATTAACATCTCAGAGCCAGACTGCTGTCTATTCCGAGAGATAAAGGAAAGCTGTGTCTGACAATTCTTCGGATATTAAAGGAAATCATTTTTCTGTTGTTGACTCAAGTGACTGGCGTCGCTTATTCAAATGGGTTCATGATTCAAAGTTGTTCTCCTGTCTCTTAGTTCTATGCTCTCTAAAGTCAATTCATGCCCTTGAGTGAATATAACTGTCATTGATACAAACCAGGCTCTATTTCTGATTCGGGATGCCCGCTGGATAACTCCTACAAATCCATTTATCCTCCTAAGAGAGGAGACACACACCCACATTTCAGGCCCGCAGGGAGCATTGTCATCCTGCGGGATGAAGAAATACAATTAGACAAACAAATGATCAGTCATATAAGACTTTTAATTTCTATCTTGAGATGTAAACATAAACATAATTGACCTGTGTCCATACATAAAGTCAAGTCCTAGATACTAAGCTGAGCAAACTGTATGGTCGCTCTGTTTTCCTGATATAATGCAGCTGAACTTCTGTTGAACCTGATTTGCATAAACAAATCTACCATTAGATAAAGCTGCCAGAGTTCAAGCTCATTTGCATATAACTATGTACAAGTCATTTGCATGAAAGCATACAATTGGTTAAGCCCCGGCCTTGTAAGTCAATCGTTCTGACAATCTGAAAGTTGTATAGATGATTTATAGACAAATGCAAACATTAACACAGACGCTCACACATTTGAACACAGTTTAAATGTAAACATTAAACAGAATTGTACAAATGCAAAGAATGGTTTGTAAATTATGATCCACTTCCCTGTCCATTCGCCACACTAACACAAGCGCACAAAAGATCACACGGTTCAAGGCCCTCCATCAGTCTTCCTCACGGTCACATTATGACAGCTTTGCAGCGTGGACAGCCTCGTTCCCTTCAGTCTTCCCTCTTCTGCAGCTCTCCGTCGCTCCTCTCACTTCCCTCTCTTCTCCATATGACTCCTGCCAGCAGCACCTGGCCTCTAAACAGCCGCCAAGATGGAAAAAGAGTGGTGACCAAAGAGTCCATAATTCTTAACATGATTTGATTTTCAAGTGTGGCAATCTGAGACCAAGAGAATGTTATAGAAAATGCCTGAAGTTGCATTGAATGCATTTTGTAATCCATAGACCAGTTTTTTCAACACGACACATGACTGAATGGATCTCATTGTCATATGAGTAATGTATGGTCACCAGTCAAGTGATAGACTGGAGGAGGCAGAGCTGTTGCTGCGGTCTTAAATCAGACGGAACACGATCCATATCAATCTAAGAAGTGTGAGTGGAGGCTACGTTAGATTAACCATTTTACATTTGTGGGTTTTGATTTTATTTCAAGGCGGTTCCCTTGTCACTGTCCTTATTAACATGGCTCATTAAAGGCCTGGCTCAAAGCCTGACACACATTAGCGCTGGCCTTGAAGTGTGCTCAGAATTAATGCAAGCACTGCAATGTGTGTTTGTGTGTGTCGGCAGACACTTTGATTGACTGTTGAGGAGGGAAGGAAGGGAGGAAGGAAAGATTCAGTGCAGACTCAGCAAGTCAGTATGAACAAAAAGGAAGGAGGAGAGAGCTAAAGAGATGGAGATTATTCTCTTCGGTCCCACATGGCCTGAAAGCTGGCCACATATTGACCACTGCCAACGTTCACTTTCTGCTTCAGTGTGCCTTAAAACATTGACAAATTATTCAATTTTAACTACGGAAATACAAAAAAAAAGGAAATATTTCATAGTTTAAGAAAGATTGATCAGTGCATAAGGTTTTTTTTTTAACTAGGTGCTTTTTCTCATTGATAATAAATGAATTCAAGATTCTGGTCGAAATAGCACAATCACATACAAATAAAAGCTGTCTGATGCTTTTCATTTAATAAAGTCTTATTTTCGGGCTGACGTATAACTCACCTGGTAGAGCTGGCAGCCCATGTATTGGGGCTCAGTCCCTGTGCGGAGGAACCAGGTTCGAATCCGGTTTGGAACCATGTACTCATGTCATCTCCTCTGTCTTCCCTTTTAAACACTGTCATCTCCAACAAAGGCTATCCGGCAACAAAAAAAGACATACTAACTTTGGTGACATTTTCGTTCATTAAAGTGAGCATGTGTTTGTGTTTTTGTCCGCATGTTGCAGACATGGTTCTGGACCACCAGGAGACGTCCAATGAAATGGACGAAAGTGTGAGAGTGAAGGTGCGTGAGGCTCTGCTGAAGAGACACCACCACCAGAGTGATAAGAAGAAGAACCTGATGCCCATGGTCCGCTCTATCGCTGAGGGAACCCGCAAACAGTCAGAGCCCCTCCTGACAGGTGGCTTTCCCACCGTACACCACCTTGCAAACACATGTTTCATTCATTCATTATGTACATATCGACTGGCAAGGATTACTTGAATATGGCTAAATAATCAGGGCAATATCTTAGAAATATGAGATTTCATCAATTGGAAAGACTAAGAAATCGAATTTTCTATCAGAATAATATATGGAGAAAAAGTAGGTAATAAAAGCTGACACGATGAGACTAAAAGTAACATTAAGACGAATAGAAAAGCTTGATTATTTTAACAGAGATACATAATACTTCAAGGGACAGACAGCTATAACCTGTTCCTGAGGAAATGGGCTATATTGGCTGTAAACCATTATTGCACTTAGTTTACTTCACTCTGCACTCTGGAGACCAAAAGATATGTGTACTAACTCTTATTTGCTACAATCTCACACCCTCACTATCTAGCAGGGTCAGCCACATCTCCCCAGCCTCCATCAGCTACCGACATTGCCAAAAACGGGGGCGGGCATGACAGCCATGTGGACCTCAGCAAGGTTAACATGCAGACACTCTTACACGTGTACAGTTTGCACACTGTTTATGGATATGGATGGAAGCCTGTGAAGACCAAAAATGAATATTTATTTTTGCTAAATTCCGCTCAAAAAATCACAATAAAAAGGAGAAAATCTAAAAATCAGGCAACATCAGCAGTCAGGCTGTACTCCAGCACCCTGCTGTGTTTGATGTGCTGTCAACAATTAGATCACATGTTGCCGCATATGAAACTACAAGATAACTAAATATGTACAAAGTGCATCACACCCACTGAATTTTCACCAGGGTTTGCATATCTGTAAAGTTTAATAATTCTAGGACTGCAATGCTTGCTAGATTTTCTGGCATTAGGCTGCTCCTATGGTGGGGGAATTTGATATAACACTTTTGGAGACATTGATTGAAGACATTTCTGTGAGCACTGGATTTGGTTATAGTATACAGTGATATCAGTGTACCGATATCAACTTCTGCCTTGTCTCACCAGGTGGACATGCACTTCATGAAGAAGATCCCAGAGGGTGCAGAGGCCTCTAATGTACTGGTGGGAGAACTGGACTTCCTGGAGAGGCCCATTGTGGCCTTTGTCCGCCTCTCCCCTGCTGTGCTGCTCACCGGGCTCACCGAGGTCCCCATTCCTACCAGGTAGAGCCACATATACAACAGTTTAGTCATATCATTTGTGAAGTCAATAACCCAGGATGACTTCCATACTTTAAAGTGGACCTATCATGCTATATTTGAATAATATATTGTAGGGCCATACCTATACAAAACATGTCTGTGAAGTTTTTTTTTCAAAATACCAAACAGATCATGTTCGCTCTATTTGCTGTATTCCAGCCCTGTCTTCACAAGGGCTGATTCTGTGGCAAATGAGCTGCAGCTGACCACGCCCCCCTGCAAAGGAGGGGGGCGTGGCACGAGCGTCATGTTACCATGCTGTTACCATCCCACGGCAACCTCTCATTCCCCTGATAGGTGGAGAGTTGCCCATATATGTTTCTGACGTCAGAGATATTTCAAATCTGTATCAGTCTGTATCAGATCCGTTGCAGCCCCGTTTTTAGAGATTTGGGTATGGAGGAAAAGAGAGAGGGTTATGTTTTCTGACACTTGGTGAGTTCCCTGACACACCGGGGACACATATTCATGTGTAAAAGACGTACAAAAGTGCATTTTGCATGATAGGTCCCCTTTAAATCATCTGCTTTTAAATGTCAGGTTCCTCTTTATTCTGCTGGGCCCGGATGGAAAGGCTCAGCAATACCATGAAATTGGACGCTCCATGGCAACCATCATGACAGATGAAGTAAGAACGCTCATTAAATTACATCTCCAGAAACCCTCACATAGCGAATACAATCCTAACATCTGTGTTGTGATGGCAGGCAGTTCAATTTACTCTGTCCTTTACGTTTTTTCTGGAACCAGATCTTCCATGATGTAGCCTACAAAGCAAAGGACAGAAGTGACCTGCTGGCCGGGATAGATGAATTTTTGGACCAGGTGACGGTCCTACCACCAGGAGAGTGGGACCCCTCCATCCGCATCGAGCCCCCAAAGAGTGTCCCCTCTCAGGTACACAACTATGATCTCAACACGACTTACTTCTCTGCATTGTCCCTTCTTAAATAAAGACATATATACAAATACTCCTCAGGTTCAAGCTACACATTTGATTTGCTGCAAGAGTGGGTGTATACTTATGCATCAAGCTATTTTTTATTTGTCTTATGGATTATGTCTGTTATTGGATGTCTGCAGGAGAAGAGAAAGATGGCAGGAGTCCCTAACGGCACATCCAGCCAGGTAGAAGAAGAACTTCACGCTGAGCACCACGGGCCAGAGCTGCAGAGGACTGGAAGGTAAGCTGTAATTTGCAAGTTAATCACACAGGATTGTTGCTTCAGTAATGGTGCTAATTGCCCTTACTGTATTCATTTGAAATACAAAAGCCAAACTCCAAAAGAAAGATGGAAAGAAAATGAGGATATGATGTTTTAAAAACAGCCTTGGGATAACATTGACTTAGCACCTGTTATGTTTTCTGAGTGATGTGTGAAAGCCTGCTGAGTTATCACTCCCCACCATGTCTGTCAGTTTCTGTGGCCGCCAAAACTAAATGTGGATTTGTTAGAAACTGAGGTGGGGCAAGCAAATGAAAAGTGTGATAACCTAAAACACAAACAGTTTATAGTTTATTGCGTATCCCCAGTGGTTTAACTTTTCACCTTGATGAAGTAATGTTTTGTTTTTTGAAAATGCTGAACAAACCAAAAAATATGCAGGTTTTCCTTTGTTTACAAAGTACCTTAGTTACAGTTGCCTCAAAGCACCCGACATTGGTGGTTTTGGTACCTCTGCACCAGATGTGAAATTGGAGCCCCTCTATTGTTTTGTTGTTGTGCCGTGATCAGGTTGTTTGGAGGTCTGATACTTGACATCAAGAGGAAAGCTCCATTCTACCTGAGTGACTTTAAGGACGGTATGAGCCTGCAGTGTGTGGCCTCCTTCCTCTTCCTCTACTGTGCCTGCATGTCTCCTGTCATCACCTTCGGAGGTCTGTTGGGGGAGGCGACAGAGGGACGCATTGTAAGAGCACAAACACACTCACTGCAATGTGATTAGATTCAGAATATGGGAAATACACTTTGTTGTTCTGCTTTGTTTTGTAGAGTGCCATAGAGTCCTTACTTGGTGCGTCTATGACTGGAGTAGCCTACTCTGTGTTTGCTGGTCAGCCTCTCACCATTCTGGGCAGCACAGGTCCTGTGCTGGTTTTTGAGAAAATCCTCTTCAAGTTCTGCAAGTATGTATTGCAACCTGACATTTTCATTATCACAGGTGCTGTCCTGATCTCAACGATTATGTATTCCCTTTCATCCTCTCTTTTCTTCACATCAGGGACTACGACCTTTCATATCTGTCGCTGAGGACTTGCATCGGCCTGTGGACGGCTCTGCTTTGTTTGCTGTTGGTTGCCACTGATGCCAGCTCTCTGGTGTGCTACATCACTCGGTTCACAGAAGAGGCCTTTGCCGCCCTCATCTGCCTCATCTTCATCTACGAGGCCTTGGAGAAGCTCATCCACCTGGGAGAGGTTTACCCCTTTAATGTAGAAAGCAATCTGGACAAACTAACTCTTGCGTAGTAAGTTACAAAATGTTCATAAGCCAGCTCACCTGGTAGATTTTTTATTGTTCCTTAATAATATATAGCTGTCATTTTCTCATTGCAAGCATCTCTATGTCACATTCTGCTGTTGTCCTCTATAAGCCGACAATTCCCTTTATGTCTGGCCTCATTAAAGGGAGAAAAGCAAACAAGCCCATCATTTTCTGTAAGAAGAACATTCAGATTCCTCGTGTGTTGTGCTGTCTCTCTCTCTGTGTAGCTGTAGGTGTGCAGAGCCTGACAACCCCACTAATAAAACCTTAGATCTGTGGAGTGAGAGGAACGTCACAGCCTCAGCCCTATCCTGGACCAACCTTACTGTCAAGGTACCGTGACTATGTGGAAACACACACAACATTAACATAAGGGCCTGATCTCAGTGTCACTTCCACCTTGATGGCAAACACTGCTTTCGCTCCAACGTTTGTGCCTTTGTTAACATTCAACTAACCCCCTCACCTTCCCTGCAGCAGCTGACCTCTCTTAAGGACACTGCAAACACTGACAAGGACATTCAACTGATTAACTGTCCACTGATGTGCGTTTAACAGGCCGCACAAAAGGCTTGTGTTGATTCTACTGTATTGTGTTTTTTGTGCTTTGTATTTTGATCATTTTTCTTAAGTAATCTGAATTTGTGTTAACCCTTTGTGAATCTCTACAGGAGTGTATCAGTCTGAACGGCCAATTTGTCGGGACATCATGTGGCCCCCATGGCCCCTACACCCCAGATGTTCTCTTTTGGTCAACCATCTTGTTCTTCTCGACCTTCTTATTGTCTGCGTTCCTCAAAGACTTTAAGACAAGTCGTTATTTCCCCACCAAGGTAATTAACCAATATGATTGCTCTCTAATCAAAGTTGTCACCGGACATTCACATACCTGACAATGCACTCTAGGTCATTTTATTCAACCCTACCTACAAAGTAAATGTAGTCCTCTTAACAGGGTGGAAAAAATAAATCCTGCCACAGTAATAACCAACAGTCTCTGGGTGTTGTCTCCTGTTCCCAGGTGCGTTCCATGATCAGCGACTTTGCTGTTTTCCTCACCATTGCCGTCATGGTTCTGCTTGATTATGCGGTTGGAGTGCCCTCACAGAAGTTGAAGGTGCCCAACAAATTCAAGGTATATATGTTTTATTATCACAATGTGGACCTTGATATAAAACACAACATTGCTATGGTGGAATCATGGACTCACTCCTCTTTAATGTGATCCTCCAGCCGACCAGAGACGACCGAGGTTGGTTAATCAATCCAATAGGACGCAACCCATGGTGGACCGTCCTGGCTGCATCCATCCCTGCTCTTCTCTGCACCATCCTCATCTTCATGGACCAACAGATAACTGCCGTCATCATCAACCGCAAAGAGCACAAACTGCTGGTAGGAAGAAAAAAAAGCTTCCCCATAAGCATGCATCTCTGCGCTGTAGCTTTCAGCTGTAAGGCAATTTAAATGTATTACTTAGCACCTTTCAACACAAGACAATTCAAAGTGCTTTACAAAAATAAAAGACATTGAGAGCATTTAGAAACATACTATAAAATGGCATTTAAAAACACATTTAAAAGCAAAGATAATAAAACATGAATAACAAAGGTAATTAAAGTTACAGTGCAGTGTGAGATACACACATCTGAAATGTTGAGGTCTGACTCTCAATCATTGTTAACTTTTTAGCAGAAATATTTATCTTTGACCTCACTTTTTGTTTACTTTCTTTTTTAACTTATCCTTTAGTTATTTCAAGTTGTTCATAAACGAACCCCCCTTCCAAGGTAACGAAACTTAAGATAAGAAGCAGCATTTCACGGCGCGCTATGCATGGGGCCGCCTTGAGGGGGTTTCCCGACATGTCGTTGCAGTAAATTAAAGGGTGTTTCATGTTGTCGTTGCTGTGGACCTTCTTAATCTAGCTTCTTTGGGGGCCCCCTTCTGGTCCGGGGCCCCAAGCAGTTGCCTGCCTTGCCTGTCCGCAAGCGGCGGCCCTGCATATTTGCGTAGCCATGGGCGTAATTTCCACTGGGGACAGGGGGGACATGTCCCCCCCACTTTTCAAAATCCCATTTGTGTCCCCCCCACTTTTTAAATGTGTTTATTATAAATGTTTTACGCAAGCGGTCATCGTCACGGAGGAGCGTCTGTGTGTGTGTGGCACAAGCGCATCTTGTGAGAGAGAGCTAGAAAGAGAGAGAGAGACAGAGAGAGTTAGGGGGTTGTTAGCATCTGGTGCTAGCTCGGAGCTAACGGAGATTAGAAGCTGTTTCAACAATAAGGAGAGGGAGAGTCCTCNGCCGCAGTTTCTGCGTGGCTGTGTCTTTAGTTGAAAGCCCAGTGGCGATCTGTTCATCTGTCATGCTGATCATACAGTCAATAACTTTGTTGTTATTAGCATCTGGTTAGCTAGCTATGCTAACGAATATAAGAAGCTTTTTCTCCAACCAGTGAGGTAAAGGCACATCTTTATATGATCATTATAGTTCTAAAAAACAAGAGAATAAAGTAAACAGGTATAAAATACTATATGACAGTAAATAAAAGTTGTTATTAATAAACAAGAATACAGTTTGAAAGGGGAGTGATTTGTAAAATATACATAAAGAAAAAATAAATCTGCTTCCAGTTCTGTTTCATATGGATGTTGAGAGATGTATCCATAGATCTCCTAATGTTGTGGTTCCCCACCCCTGTCCTAAAGGGTCTCCCTGGATTATAAGACAGTTGATCTGCAACCATTAGACAACTAAAGGCCCGGACACACCGGTTTTCGGCGTCGATAGATGTCGATAGATGCTGATAGATGTAGGTGTGTTCCAGTGCGACACATGGCCAAGACGCAGAGACTCGAGGCGACACAACAGTCGGGTCCGTGGGGACGTGTTCTTTGGTGTCAGATTGGTGTGTCCGGGCCTTCACAGACCAGAGAGAAGTCATGTTTTTGTACTAACATTTCAAGTTCTTTTACATTTTGTTTGCCCACTGAGTGTTTTCTGATATTGGGCTATACAAATAAAGTCTGATTTGATGTGTGTGCGAAAGAGAAAGCAGAGTGTGTTACAGGGGGATCAATTCAGTCATGTGACCTTCCCCCAACGAAAGACAAGAGGATGGAGAAAGACAATGAAAAAGGGAGATGATGGCATTGTGAGGGCAACTTGCTGACATGACAGTGTCTTCTTACAAGTCCTAACCTTACAGTTTCACCCAGAGGAC
>NW_011333197.1:131842-135886 GCF_000735185.1 Notothenia coriiceps | reverse complement strand
GCACACACACACACACACACACACACACACACACACACACACACACACACACACACACACACACACACACACACACACACACTCTCATGTTGCATCATGTCCACTAAAGAGCGTCTGCATGCTATTTTGGTTTAAGAAGGTGGAGCAGCCCAGTAAAAAAGAGCAGGAAGAACAAGATCAAAAATAAATTCATGTAAGAATGAAAAGGACTCTTAAAGGGGATGCTGATTTTCAGGGGATTTTAGCCTGTAGAAAACACTACAGGAGAGGGAGCAGCACAGAACATATAACAGGGCCTCTTTAAAGAGTTATGTTGTCTCACTAAATGGGTCTAAGAGTGAAGTCAAAGTTTAATTTTTGCAACTTTTGAAATACAAGACATTTAAAGACATAAACGTGGACTTTGAGTAAGTAGGATTGATTTGTGACTTTTTTTTATTCAAATAAATAAGAACATCTCCTGCTTTTTAATGTTTTATATCTTACTAAAGTCTGGTTTCTTGGCAGAACAGGACATTTAAAGACACTGGGATGGACATTTCAGACTCCTAAGATGACCTGGACATCAACATGTTGGAGCATTTGAATAACAAAGTGGTGCAAAACTAGATTTAAAGTTTGAAATGCTTGCTATACCAATGCACACACATTCATATTACAGTCAATGAAAGCTCTCTTCAGGCAGACAGGTGGGCGGTGGAGGTCAAAGTGTGTATGAAGTGTGGGCAGCATGAGTGGAATACTTTAATGGATGAAGCAGTTTGATCCTGAGATTCAGAGGAAGGCTTTATCTCCACTTCTGAGAACAGGAACATCAAAGATTCACTGACGTTAAATCTGTGTTCAGGCGTTCTGTTATAATCCCTCTGAAGAGAGACACGGCGGGTCAGATCTGAATCTTAAGTCTGAGTTGTTGCTCAATAAAGAGGGTCCCAGTCATACATCTCCCCTTCATGCTCCAGAGGACTGATGGGGACTTTGAAATGTCCTCTCTAAAGCACCAAGCAAATGGCCGAATCTTTACAAACACTGTAATCAAACTTTCATGCAACCTGCTCTTCTTTCTTTCCCAGCAGGGGGTCCACAGCTCACTTCGCTGATTAAATATTTAAAAAATAATGAGAACGTTTCTTTATGTTTACCCAGCTGCAGGAGGGAGACTTCTGAAAGTGGTGGACATGTTTTTACTCACTCATTGATAGAACAAGAAGACACAAAAACAAAAACAACAAGGATATGAAAAAGCACAAAAAAGAAGCACAGAAACAACAATAAAAAGAAGGATTAGAAGAAACAGAAAAAGAAGAGGAAGAAGGACAACAACATCAACAACAACAACAACAAGTAGAAGAAGAAGAAGAAAATGAAGAAGAAGAAGGAGAAACTTGTTGAGTCATCTGCATAATAACCATTTTGGCTTTTTCTAGCACTAATGGTAGGTCATTTGTAAAAATAGAAAATAAAAGTGGTCCCAAACAACTACCCTGAGGTACTCCACAAGTGACTGTCTTCACCTTTGACAGACTTCCATTAAAAAAAACAGTTTGACTTTGATTTGTCAGGTAGCTTTCCAACCACCTCAGCGTATCAACATTAAAACCATATTGTTCCAGCTTGTGTAACAGCAAAGAATGGTCAATGACATCAAAAGCAGAACTAAAATCAAGAAGTACTGCACCCACTAACTTCCTATTATCTAGTTCGCCTTTCCAGTCAACTGTCATTTGTGTTAAAGTGGTGCACAACAACAACAACAACAACAACAACAACAACAAGTAGAAGAAGTAGAAGAAGCCACTTTATTAATGCCACAAAGGGAGAGTCAGTTTGAGTTTTTCTAAGATCTTAAGAGCTTCTATATCAGAACAAGTGAATCTTTCTTCACAGCCAGATCTCTCCTGAGCTCCTTCACGCTGCATCAGGGATCCTAACTCTGCTGATTCTGGTGATCCTGGTGCTCACGTCAGGCTTCTGGACCTGGCAGCAAAACACCCAGAGATCTGCTGCTGCTGAACCCCAAGAGAATGTATCTAAGGAGCTGGAGGACAGCTGAGTGCTGAGAAAAACACAGAAAGGCAAATCTGCAGAAACTTTAACGGAGAACAACGTGAGGGAGGGTCAGAAGCACTGCCTCTACGTCCGTCACTGTCAGAGCGACTAAAGATGCGTTCGGGACAAAACATTTCAAATCTGAGTTCAGAGAACGCTTCAGGGTTTAAATCTAATCAAGTGGGGTTTGTTCTGGAAAACTAGTGTGATTGAGTTTGAAGGAAACTGTGTTTGTTCGTTTCTGGGTATTTAATCAAACTGAGGGTTTTAGTCCATTGGACTCCTTTTATTCGTGTCTCCTTACTTATACTGTCTGTTGCATAAGTTATCGAGGCTTTCTGACTGCAACCAAGGCCATTCACTCATCTCAGAAAAAGTCCCTTATAAGACTAACCTGATAAAGCCTTTAGAAAACAGCCCTGTATATAAAACTAAAGATCGATGATGCGATCGAGCCGTGATTCACATTCAGTTTCCTCTTTCCTCCTCATTCGGTCTTTTTATGAATGCTTTGAGGAGAAGTTCTCACCATCACTGGCAGCGGTATAACGTGCTATTTTTCAGACATTTATTTCACTTTTTGTGACAGGCCATTCAAACCTACACGGATCTCTTTCGCTGGCTTTCTGAAGGGAACTCAAAAAGGCAGAAATCTCTTTCATACGACTAACATTCCTCAGATAGCTCTCTCACACTAAATCCTTCTGCACTGCACCTAATGTGTCTAATCCATCATTTCTTTAGGTGTTTTCTCCTAATACTAGGGCTGTCCCGAATACCATTTTTCGGGCTCCGGATATTCGGTAGTAATCAGGAGCGAATATTCGGTGCGGATAGATTTATTAATTTTTTTAAATACATTTTTTTTTCTCCAAAAGGTTTCATAACACGCTCCGAATCCGAGACACCTGACAACACGCTGTTAAGCAGAAGCGCAGAAAGAGCATACTATTACGATTTATATTTATTTATTGTCTGAGTACTCGCATACATTAAAACTAAATGTGTCCTCTGCATTTAACCCAGCCGCAGCGCAGCGCCCGGGGACCAAATCTGGTTCCAAATTCCGTCTATAACGTTTTACAACCTGAAGATACAAAACACATATTTCTGTTATAACAACATTACTTTTAATAACATAGCCGTAACAGAAGGCCTAACAGTGTAATACGTGTTACCGATACAGTAACAGTATTTAAACTTAGCCCCAGATGTTCCCACATTGCTCCTATTATTTTCACTATTCGGATAAAATTAGAAAACTAATATAAAAAAACAATTCGGTTGCTTGCTTGCAAGCAAAGTAAGTGCACGTTTTTATCATGTGTAACGTTACTGTTTAAACGGCGGATAAAGCAGCTTCATCATGGCAACTTGACAACAGCTAAGCTATGCTAGGCTACTACTTACAGCATCCAGGTGACTTTTCAGAGTTGTTGTGCCACCGTGGTAGGCCAGTTTCTTGTCGCATATTTGGCACACTGCCTTATTCTTACCGTCGCCCAATTTAAAATGGTCCCACACAGCTGAAGTCTTCGGCATTTTGTGTTCAGGTGTGTGAAACGAGGTGAAGCAGTGCCGTTTGCGTTCGTGACTGTGAGTGAACGCGATGTCAGGAGCACAGGCTGAGATTGTATATATTTCCGCATTTTAACAGTGCAATTCAAAAGTATAAATATAGTATAAGAATATGGCAATTCGCCTTTATTAATAGCATACATTTTAGGAAAAAAAAAATAAAAAAACGAATATCCGAATAATGAAATTGAAACCCGAATAGTTGGCCAACGAACGAATAGTCGAATATTCGGGTACAGCCCTAGTCTAGGGCAAATAGTTTAAGCAAATATTCAACAATTACACCATTTGTTTTGTATACTATATTGTTTGCAAGCTCTTGTGGGCCACATCAAATGAGGTCACGGGCCGGATTTGGCCCGCGGGCCTTGAGTTAGATCAGCGTTTTTCAGAACAATGGACACAAACTCAGGATGA
>NW_011333197.1:123098-131797 GCF_000735185.1 Notothenia coriiceps | reverse complement strand
ATTTTAGCTCCATGTGACCTATATTTGAGTGGTTTGTCCGTTTTGGATGGGTCAAAGTGGGTGATAGTGAGACCGGTGGAGGGAGTACGGTACCGAGGAGGCCAAACATAGGGCCATCTCTTGTTCTCTGACAAGTATGTGATGGCGTTACTAAAAAAAAGGAGGAAAATACCTGTACATCTTTACTGGACGCCATACCGAGAGCGCGATGGTGCAAACTAACCGATCGGCAACATACCCAAAATATGTTTACCTAAAATAAAACCCGACTGCGAAGGCAGCTCGTTGTGAGGGTGTTACGTCAAGCGCCGCACTGCAGTGGATAAGTTTACTTACCCGTCTTCGCACTTCGAAGTTTGCCGTGCGGCGGACACACCCTGCCCGCATTCACGATCCGGTCTTTTCGGCGTACCGCAAATCAGGACTGAGAGGTCTACAGGTTAGTCACGGAGGGGACTGTACGTGCCAGCACCTGGTGTGGGCGACGTACGTCAGAAGGACGTGCCCTCCTCTGGCGCCATTCCTCGTGCCTAGGGCCCGGAAAGAGTGAGAAAATAAAAAGTAAAGTGAGCGAGGAAGCCAGAGCCAACTGGCCTTCAACTAACAGACGCGGTAGAAACTCATCGCAGTTACCGGAAATAAAAACAAGCCTCCTTGGCATCCTCGCTCCTCGCTATTACCTCCTCATAATATTAAGCCTCCTTGGTGAGTCTGGGTAGAGAGCTACTTTAGGAGTCTTGGAGCGGCGGCCGGGGGAATGACATAGCAGTGACTTAACCGCTGCAGTCCAGTCGATGACTAAACACTACAGAACGTACTCTCGTCAAAAGGTGTCGCCTCACTCTTATGTACTTTGAGAGTGCCCCAGTGAGGAGTTCAAATTGGCACAAAAATAGTTGTACAGAGTAAATTCCATAGTTATACACATTATAATAAAGTTGTTCAATTTTTTAGAAAATATAAACACCTTGAAAAGTACTAAGGAAAAAAGCAATTCAAATGACAGCTAGCAGGCATATACAGTATATATAGCTAGCATGGAATGTTTTTTGCTTTGTATGTCGGGGGCGAGAGATTCATGTGATTGGTTGTTGGTCGCGTTGCTCGCGTTGACTCCCCAAGCTTCAGACACGCCCACCGCCAAGCGTCAACGCACGCTGCTGTGTGGATGCTCCGTTAGCATGTGGGACAGGACAGCTTTGATCCCCATCGACATTGGCGATTCTAGAGTCTGTCGAACCAGCTTTCACCATCAGTTGTGCCCCAACACACTCTTTCCCCCGCCCCCCAGAGCGGAGCAAGGCAACGAAACTTAAAATAAGAAGCAGCATTTCACGGCGTGCTATGCATGGGGCCGCCTTGAGGGGGTTTCCCGACATGTCTTTGCAGTAAATTAAAGGGTGTTTCATGTTGTTGTTGCTGTGGACCTTCTTAATACTTTGGAAAATGCAGTTTTTTAAGCCTTAATTTTCGCTAAATTGATTTATCAACTTTTAATACTTTTTAAGACCCTGACACCCTGACAGACTGAGGAAAGCTTGAACAAATGTCAGATTTAGAATAGAATAGAATGGGAGGGATGACACCCTCTTTAATGGTCACACATGCAGAGCACACAGCACACACAGTGAAATGTGTGCTCTGTATTTAACCCATCCTAGTACCAGGAGTCTAGTACTAGGGGCAGTGTGCAGCTATTGTACAGCGCCCGGGGAGCAATGTGAGTGGGGGGGGAAGGGGGTTGTCTGGTGCCTTGCTCAAGGGCACCACCAACTGGGACTTCTCCAAGTAGCAGTCCACACTCCACATTTAGGTCTGTTCGGGGACTTGAACCGGCAACCCTACGGCTCACAGTCCAAGCCCCTACTGACTGAGCCACTGCCGGAGAGATGATGAGGCTGGCTGTTCACATGACTTGCACGTGTATGTGTGAGTATTTGTCTGTGTTTGTGTGTGAGTTCCTCACCCTGTGTACTTCGTTCTCATGTCCTCTGCGTCGTGGGTCTGGTTCTTCATACGGCGGCACACTTCCTTCTCTCCTCGCCTGCTGATACTCTCTCCTTAGCTGCTGGATCCTGTCCACACTAACAAACACATAAGAAAAGAAAAACAACACGGTTAATTAAGCTTTTACACCTCTTAAGTGAATTTGGAGAAATATAAGAACCAACAGGTAGAGTAGAAGAATTAATCAAATGTAAATAGCAATCCAGATTGTGGCTTCCTACAATTAAATGAACAAGAACGTTTATGATATTCCTGTTTAGAAGTTGTGCTTTTAGTAGACTTTATAAGTATTCTTATTTCAACAGTCAACAAACAAAAAGACAAAACAAAATAAAAAAGTGAACCTTTAGTGTCACTGTGGGAAGTTGCATCTGGATCTCGACAGAAGCTTTCCTGATGATGAACCAACCAATAGAAGCCATCTTTATTCAAATAATAATTCTACCTGAATCAGCCTGCAGAAATAAAATGAATCACACTCACTTGTGTATGTGCATGCAAATACACTACACACTCACACACACAACAAGATCGAGCTCTTGATCATTCTGACTGCCTTCATCTATAACTTAGTATTCATCTTTCTCTTGCAAAAGGCACAAAAAAAAAAAAATCAATCGTATGAATATTCTTTCTCTCTGTCAACAGATAATGTATACAGCACATCAACACTGACCCCTGGGCACCCTTGTAAGTCACACACACACGCAAGTACGCACGCACGCACGCACGCACGCACACACACATAATGGAATTATGGAAAGTCAGATAATAAACATGTCCATTAGAGTTGATGGAAGGACACAAAATGCATTGATTCAACATTTATGAAAAGTCAGAAAAAGCACTTTCTTTCTGTCTCCATAAAGTCTGTGAACCACACTGTGCCTTCTGAGAGTGTTGCATTGCCACCACTCAGCATGTGACTGGTAATGCAATTTGCTGCCATTCATTACTGTAAAACTAACTAACTGTAGACATGGGACAGAATTACTGTGTTTCACACTTTGGAGGGTAACCCTGCTTCTGTGGAGAGAGGTTAGTAAATCCTGTAATAAAGTTTGGGATATTGCATTCCTAACTGGGGTCTTGTTTTAGGCTACAATCCCTCAGGTATACACAAAAAAGAGGTCTTATTAGCAGCATTGTAAATGTACGCACAGCCAATACAAAACAGAAAACAATCCACACTGACTGTGTGTGGATGTATATATTTCAGGTAAGAAACAGATATATTCCACAGTCATAATGAAAAACAGAATTATACCATACTTTATACTAGGGCAGCTCACTTGCGATTATTTCACTGATATTGGAACGTAGATATATGTCCCAATGTTGGAGGGATTGATAATGTGTGCATCATAATTGTCATTATCATTAAAAAATATATAAAAATGATAATGGTGTAATTTTTAAGAAAGATCTTTACAAAACAAATGTGTTTTGTCAAGTCTGTATAATGTGATTTAATTTGCCGGGATATTGCTGCAGCTCCACAATACTTTATTCAAAATGGTAAATTAACTCATAATTAGCCTCTCACATTTAATGTGCTTCCTGCAATTTGAATATTGCACTAGTCCATATTGCTATTTCAATCAAATGTGTGTGATTATAAAGGCTTTGCAACATGCTAGAAGAAAAAACATTAAATGGCTAGCATATTAGCATGCAAACTTGTATTGTTTCATTTTTTTGGGGAGTATCCCAGAAGACAACCTGTCATATTGTTAAATATTATTTTGGAACAATAAACCTAGCATTCAATGCAGTTATTATTTTTATTTAACAGGTTTAAAATTCATTATCACGCTTTTTCTTCACCCTCTCACTTATTTTGCTCTCACCTCTTCATTCCCCTTCCTCTCTTTGAACCTATGAATCCAGAGTGGTGTGTGAATGACTATAATAGCAGCAGTGCTGAAAAACACATTACAGCGCTCTCACTTCACAAATCATCTATTGTATGAATCGTCTACTTTTTTTTTTTTTTACATATAATTGTAAGGCAATACATGATTGTCACTAAAAGCCTTGTCTCTACATTACAATAAAATATAAAAAATAATTAATTAATTAATTTGAATAACAATTCAAGTTAGTAGCTATTAAAGGCATACAAAGACATACATGTATAATTCTTTCTTTAATATAAATGTTTCTTCTGCCCGTAAAGTGTCCAAACCAGGCTTTTCCGGATAAGCGCATTTTTAAAATATAGTCATTGTCCATGCCGGTTTCAGTTGGATTATTTCTCACAGTTGGGCTGCAGTCGAATAGTCCAAAAATCAGCTCCTAAATTCTAACCCTATCTCCTATTCCTTGACCTCTGAGTGAAACGTCATGGGGTTAAGGGATAGTGGATAGGAGAATTCAAAAGGATTTAGGAGAAGAGACTGCGGTACTTTAGAGAATCCGACTGCACTTTCACTATCCGACGTGTTTATGATGCGCCAGCGGAGGGATAGTGGATAGGGAGAATTCAAAAAGGATTTAGGAGAAGAGACTGCGGTACCTTTAAGAGAATCCGACTGCACTTTCACTATCGCGACGTGGTTTATGATGCGGCCAGCGGACGTCAATTAATGTGTTGCGCTTCCTGCGCTGTGGGGGAAACTATGGAAACTAACAGTTTTCTATACAGACGGACAACATGGGATGTTTAATACGAATGAGGGACTCACTCTAGAGACCTGGCACCGGTTCTGATGCTGTTGTTTTATGCGCTTATGAACAGTGGGACAACCAGAGAAACATATCTTCATGACCAAAGTCTGGAATTGAAATAAAAATGAAAGTTTTGGGAAACTTAGCTCGTCACCCTTCCGTCCACCATTAATACAATGATCCAAAGATTGTATGAACCATGAAAAGATCTTAAAATCAATACAAATGTAGTTTATTAATAAACTTAGTCCCTTAGCATCTATCACCGTGTATGCACCATCAAACATCTTTAAAAGTGAACACCGACCCCCACACAGCTCAGTAAAGACGTGAAATGCTGACTTTATTGATAATTCAGTAAAACTAATGTTCATATTTCTCTTTTTGATTTATAAAAACTGATGAACGTTCAAAAACAAAGCACTTTTGCAAGTTACCACCATAGTTTAAAATGCTTAATAAGCACGCCGAACTTCAATAAATCGGTTGTTCCCGTGCGGCCGACTGTGCGGACGGGCAAATGCTGGGCGGCCTGGCAAGGCATGTGGGGCAGCATTTTCTCTCGTCCCTTCTCGTCAAGGGAGGTCCAGTGGTTCCTAAAGCTAAAGGAGGTTATAAAGGAAGTTTCGAAACGCCTCCCTTTCCTGCTTCCAGAGAATTTCGAAACCGCACTTATCAGTGGCGCTGGCCACTGAGGGACTTCCGGTCATTTCACGTCGGTTAGGAAAGGTTGCCTTAAGGCAAAACGGACTATTCGACTGGCAGCCCTGCCCGATCAGATCGGTCTCCCTTTATTGAAGATTATTCTACGACCTTTGAATCCACATCAAAACACATGCGGCAAAATCCGGCTATTGGAGCATGTGTTTTAAACAGTTTAATCCCTTTGTGAATTGTTCCACTTGTTAAATAATTAAATCGCCTGAGTACAATAACAATCAACAGCACTCCAATAGTGGCTCCATATAATTACCGCTCTCATCCTCCTTAACAAAATAATTCACATTCATCCAGGTGTGACAGTAGTTGTAGCATTTCTGAGACTTTTAAACTTTATTAAACAGCGGTAATTAAAGTCGCGAACTCTCCAACACTGAGCATTTGGGAAAAAAGGGGGAAGCCCGGTCTAACGCAGGTCACCAGCAAAACAGGACTTAGAACAGGGTTTCCCACCACATAGACTTACCTTGGGCGTCAGGTCTACTCGCATGTGCCCTCTCCCACCTTCAACAAAACATTCTTTACTTAGTAACAGGGTTTCCCAACACATAGAGCTTTACTTTGGGCGGGCCCGCGCCAGGTAGGTGTATATTTCACGAGGCGGCCCGCCCCCCCCCCCCAGAACGCACCCAATTTAAAAAAAAAAGAAGACGTTTATTAATTTATAATTTTTTGTTGTTTGTGAGACGCAAACGCCTGCGCCAACCAATGAGGGTCCTTGACCTCCACAACAGGGATGACTGGGCTGTCACAATGAATGATGGACCCGCCCGAACATGCCACGGCATCATACAGATCATAAATCAAAAGCCTATATATATATATGATTTGGTCTCTGTGTGTACATTAAAGAGCTCGGGATAAACTACAGCGCTGCAGCGTGCGTTAAACGGCGATAGTTCACTTTTAGTTCAAGTTTCAGTGGGTCTCAAAGCGTTTTCGGTCCATTTAGTAACACACTATCTCCATTTGAGGGGTACGTGACTTCAGTAATAGCATGCATAAACCAGCTTCAACTGAGGTGAACAAGGCGTACAGTCACTTTTAAAACGTTGTTGAGAGCTAAAATACCGTTTTGCGGCTGGCTTCAAGAGGAGAACGCGCGGAGGAGCCGCGCGGCGAGAGAGGGAATATGGTGAGGCGATTCACGCGCCGCGCCAGACACACCTCAACAACTATACAATGAACCGAAAAATAAATACCAATATAAACAAGTTCAGTGTGTTTTGCATATTGGATATGGTAGTTATTTGGTTATGGCCATGATTTTATGATTATTGAACTGTATACAGTTCTGTTCCATATAGGTGCTTCGTGTTCCCATAAACTCCTAAGTCCTTTAATTTGCCCCCTCAAAAGTGCCACCAGATTGGATGCATGCCCTCCAACATTTTAAAAACAAAATCTACGGGAGGGCGGCATGCCCCGGACCCCTCTAAGGATTCTTCAGCGTCCACCCCCACCTTAAAATCACCATGGACAGGTTTCCTAATACATTTACATTTTATTAAATAGTCAGCCATCTCGCATATGTTTATTTTTGGGTAAGTGATTTAAACTAATAGGGCCTATCACTATGGCCCAGCAACGCTGTAAATATTGACAAATAATGCCAGCAAAAATGCGCACAAAAAAAAAATTGGTAAGTTGTCTGGCTGGGTGTATAATCATTCTGGGCCTGACTTATTGTCTGGCGGCCGCGGGGCCCTGGCTGTACCGTTCGCTGTACGGCTGTTCGCGGGTTCTGGCCATTCGCGTGAAGGGTTTGCTCAGCAAGCAGTGTTGGGCAAGTACTTTAAAACAAAGTCGACTAGTTAATAGCTTATAGTTACTGCTCTCCCAAAAAAAGTAATAATTACGTTTATTAGTTAGCTAAATTCGAATGCACAAGTACCTAGTAGAACAAGTTACTTTTACTTTACTTACAATAATAACAACAAAATACAAGTTTTTGTGTTGTTCTGTGGCACAGTAAGCACAAAAATGGCAACTCCCGCAAATCATTGTAGGCAATATCATTATGAATGTAGTGGAACAAAAAACACAAAAGATCATGTTAGAGCATTTTGACAGGCCATCTTATGTAGCCTTCAACAATCAAGTTCTAGCAGTATGCAGCTTGTAGTGCAATAATGAAATAAAAATGCAACTACGCCGTAACTTTTCGGACTAAAGCCCGCGCCGTTTTTTATCCCATTTTTCGACCGCTCGCGGCTTATATAAGGGGCGGTATAACGGTGGCGGGCTAATCTAATGGATTCTTGACAGCTAACGGCCACGAGGGGACCTCCTAAATCTCATGGCTTTTCAGGTTACCAGTCCAACACCTTTAACTCTATGGCTCTATGGCCGGTACCTGCGGAACCCCAACTTTAAGCGGCGGGTTCCAGAGGAAAGCTGGAGGCGCGGGAAAAGAGTGAGACAAGGTAGCCTAGGCAAACGTAAAAGTCGGCAAACCCGAGAGTGGTACGAGAAGACAGAAGAGAGCTAAGACAGACGACATTACGAGAGCGACGACAGCTTTGTCCCCGTACCAACTGGTTGAAACCACTGCACGCAGATGCACTGCCGGTACGTGCGCTGGGAGCGCACCGCGTTTAAGTTTGAAAAGTTGAAAAAGTTTGTGTGTCCTGAAAACGCTGTGATTACAGTAACAGTTTACACAGCGACAATGTTCTGTAGCTACTATTGCAAGCTAAATGGCTTAACACTGTGAAATACGTTATGCCAAAATGGCAACTGTGTTTGTTTGAAATGTAATAAATGGGCAAGCTTCGCGTAAGACCAGGGCCATCTCTTTCCGCACAATCGCGCCTCTGTGCGACATACCTTAAGCATATGGTAAAATTAAACATTAAAACACCTGCGGCTTATAGTTCCATGCGGCTTTAAATAATGTGTAGCACATCATTCCAATTTAGCTGCTGCGGCTTATATCAGGTGGCGCCTTAAGTACCGGAAATTAGCGGTACACTCTTCTGGGAGTGTAACAATAAACAAGCAACTACACCTTTTTGGGCAGTAAGCAATTAAATAAATAATAACACTGTCCAGACCTGACACGAAGACAAACAAACTATGTTCAGCCTCACAAAAAACAAACTAACAGTGAAATATATTTTACGCTCCCACATCTGGGCGCATTTGTAGCATAAACATCAAAGCAATAATCGGTGGATAAACCTCAAGAAGAGTGCTTTCGAGGCCTTATAAGCAGTGTTCGGGAACTAAACCGCGTTACTGTAACCGCAAATACGTTTTGCGTAACTAATAGCGTTACTCAGTTACGTATTCCCATTAAG
>NW_011333197.1:114075-123053 GCF_000735185.1 Notothenia coriiceps | reverse complement strand
TCGGAGGCTAACGGAGATTAGAAGCTGTTGTCAACAATAAGGAGAGGGAGAGTCTCTCACGTCGGACTGAGAGAAGATAACGTCAGCTCAGGGAGGGTAAAGGACTCTGTAGGATTAGATGTAAAGTTAGTCTAGAGTATCTCAGTCTGCGTCTCAAACGTTTGGTACATCTATGTAAACAAGATATTCGCATCTATGTATATTAGTTGTATATAAATAAGTAGAAATAGAAATCCTTCCAATGTGTGCTATAGTCAGTAACAAAATAAAAAACAGTTTGAAAGCGGGAGTGATTAGTCAAATATGCATAAATAAAAGAAAGAAGCAGGACTAGTAAGATAAGATAGAGAGAGGAGTTTATCAATTGAGTGTTATGCTTGCATATCTCTAAGGCTTTTTGAGTATTGAAATAATATACAGTTCTGTTTCATATGAGTGTTGAGAACTGTATCCTTACATCTCTTAATATTGCCCTCAAAGTGCACCAGATTGATGCATTCAACTTCAATTTAAAGAAACAAATCTTCCCGGGGGTGCATGCCCCCGGACCCCCCTAGAGGATGTGAGGTCAGCACAAATAAAACAGGTTCACATGGAGAGGATACTAGATAAGTGTGCACACTCATTATATACTCTACACATTTTTCTTGGATTTGTTAACAATATAGTCCCTAACATATTTGTAGAAAGGCAGGAAATGGAATTAAATTGAGAAAATGTTTCATTGCGGAGGACCCCCTGTTTTGTGTCCCCCCCCACTTCTCAAACCAAAGTTACACCCTTGTGTGTAGCATATAAAATGAATTGCTCCCCGACATTCATGTGGCTTGCTAGTTTTGGACCTCATCTGTAACCCCAATACACGTAGGGGACCACCGACTTTAGTAGCTTAGTTATACATGTACCTATATTTGCTTGTCTTTGTTATGCAGAAGGGCTGTGGGTACCACCTGGACCTGCTGATGGTGGGGGTGATGCTGGCAGTTTGCTCCATCATGGGCTTGCCCTGGTTCGTAGCAGCCACAGTGCTGTCCATCTCTCACGTCAACAGCCTAAAGCTGGAGTCGGAGAGCTCGGCTCCCGGAGAGATGCCTCGCTTCCTGGGCATCCGAGAGCAGAGGATGACTGGCCTGCTCATCTTCCTGCTCATGGGCTGCTCTGTGTTCATGACCGGAGCCCTGCAGGTCAGTCAGAGAGGCTGTGCAATGCTAGTCCCCTGTGGCTGGGATGGCTTTTAAATAATGTTACTCATCAACGCTGAATGATGAATGTTTTGTTTTTTCCAACGCAGTACATTCCTATGCCAGTGCTCTATGGTGTGTTCCTTTATATGGGAGTCTCTTCACTAAAGGGTATACAGGTAATGTAGAACATGACATATATACATAAATATGTGGTAAAAATGATTTACAGGATGAGGAAAATTGGGTTTGACTTTGGCACCCCTAGTGAGTGTTAATGGGACTGTCTCTTTGTCCATATGATCCAAACCCTTTTGTGCAAGATGCAAATATGTACTTTAAATAACAAATGGCCCAGTTTCATGTTTTGGCATATCCTTCCCACATTTTGTATTAATGTGGCTGCTGTCCATGGGATGCCCTCTCCTCACCCAATTAATTTTATCGCAACTCCATGAGGCCTGACGGTTAATTGTCAGACTAAATTTGTCATTTATAATCACTTTCGTTGTCTTGCTATATTCACCATCTGTCTCTCTGCTCTGCTCCCATTAATGTATCTCTCTCCTTTACCCTCTCTAATTTCTCCACCACCTGCGTTCACTTCTCAGTTCTTTGACCGTCTGAAGTTGTTTGGCATGCCGGCGAAGCACCAGCCAGACTTCATCTACCTGCGGCACGTCCCCCTGAGGAAGGTGCACCTGTTCACTCTCACCCAGCTCACCTGTCTGGTGCTGCTCTGGGTCATCAAGCACTCACCTGCCGCTATCGTCTTCCCCATGATGGTGAGTTAACAACTGCCCACATACCTTATTTCTCTTTGCTAATCCCTCCATTTAATCCTATACAAATCAAATGTGTTTCTTCTTCTGTGCCTGAAGGTGCTAGCTTTAGTTTTCATCCGCAAAATGTTGGACTGGTGTTTCTCCAATCGAGAGCTGAGTTATCTGGATGACCTTATGCCTGACTGGAAGAAAAAAAACCTTGATGATGCCACCAAAACGATAGAAGAGGTAAACTAAATGGGATCTTGAGATACAGAGAGGGAAATAAATAAACATGCACATTGACTGAACATGTGGCATGGATCTGTCTTATAGGAATCACAGGGAATGCTCAGTACAAAGAAGGATGATACAGCTCCTGTTCAGATTCCTATGGAGAGCAGGTATCCTGCCCAGACCCCAAAAGCACATGACCCCAGGTGAGCAAACACACACACACACAACCCCACACAAGATAACGGCTTCCCCTTCCTGTCTATCTACATGCATGCTTGGGTTGTTTGGTGTGTTGCATTCTGCTTTCCCTCACCCTGTGAAAATTACCACACTGGGACCTCTCCCTAAACCCGTACTCTCTCCCTACAAACTCCCTTTTCTTCTCCTCTCCCCGCTCCTCAGGTCTGACCCCTCTGATATTAATATATCTGATGAAATGTCTAAAAGCACTGTGTGGAAATCCCTCAACTCCAATCAAAAAGACACTCATCCTGTGGCTGCTAAGAAGGCAAGGCCATACCCTCTCTTTTCTCACCCTGTCATCTGGAAATATTCCTGCAGCACATTGTGGTTTACTCACTTCTTCTGTGCTTTGCAACTGTTGCTCCAACTGCTAACTGTTCAAATGTGCTCTGTGCTGTGCTAATGCCATTGTTTTTACTCTGCAGGATTGACGGGATCACCTTCATAGACGAATAAAAGATGTCCGAAGTCCTGGCAGAATGTAGTTCTGGACCTCAGGACACTGCAATTTGGCTGCTTTGAAACAAGTCTCAATGATTTCTACCAGCTACCCACAACACATACTGTCCACAAGCTCACAGACAAGGAAAGGTAGACACATGTACTTCTATCTTTGTGAGGTGAATAATAATGCTCACAATCTTACCTTCCCAAAAAAAAGCCAGTGCTTAACTCATTCTAACCATCTTAACTAAAGGAAACCAAATTCTCATCCATCATCATCTACTTCCAGCTTCACTAAACCACACAGGGAAGAAAGCCTTTAAGGTCTGGCCTGTACTCCGCCGTTAGCTTCCTCTCTTAGTTCTGAGGTTGAAGGATGATATAAGGATTGAAACTTAAAGACGTTGTCTCCTACAGCAGCAGCAATCACCTGTGAAAATTCCATAATATCGAATAGCTCTTCATTTATGGCTGATAACTTACAGACATGTCCTGGAGCTGCTCCATCCACAGTGACAGTCAATAATGGAGGATACAGTCACAGCTGCTGGCAGCCATGGTGGTTTCACTGAGATAACAGGACATTTGCTGATTCACACCTGAAAGTCGTGCGTTTATTTCAATCTCATTCGGATGTAACATCTCAAACAGCCCCAGTTAGTGAGTGTCACTGTGCTGTCTCCAGAAATGTCAGCCCGTTTTTATTTACTCGTGGGGACACAGCTGCTGTTTGTCTTTATAGATCAACTTCACTTCCCAAAGTCAATAAATTAGGTCGTTATAAATCATCTTGTATGGTGGATTTTTCATTTAATACAAGAACTAGCCAAAGCCATAAACTGAACCCTAGCACAGATAAAAAGCAGGAATATATCCAGTTATTTTAGGTACAGCAATGTCCACCTAATGGAGTCATATTCAACAGTCCGGCAATAAATCCTACCTTCATGATTCTCTAATATTAAGTTTTTGTTTCAGAAAATAATGAAATCAAACGTGTGGTCATCTGCTGCAGTCTGTGGTGCATTACACTCACAGGTGTTTCTATTATTTTGTCCATCCCATTTACATTGATAAGGGCAGACTGAGTGTTAGGGTAGGGAAGCAATCTTAGAATTGAATTTAAAAAATCCTCCCTGTCATTTTATGGTCAAAATGTGTTTGTAGTTTCAGTAGTTAACTACTCACAGAACAATAGCCAAAAAGTAATTAAACTACTTGTAAATATGAATGTAAATGGGCTACCAGTAAGTTGCTGCAAAATTGGATCCACTGTTAATAGAAATGGGTAGAAGACATTTGGTCCTCACAAAGATAGAACACACACACACACACACACACACACACACAATGATTACAACAACAACCTCTCTACTCCCTTTTTTCTTAATTTCATCACAAGCAACACTCCACCCATGTACATTGAGCTAGGCTTCATGACACTTGTACTTTAAAAACAAACCAGGTTCTTCTTATTAAACTAAGTAGGTTTATCTGTGATCATTCCTTAAATCTACTGTGTCTTTTTATGTAATGTGCCATGAGTGGGTTAAATCTTAACAGTGATGATATGGTTGAATATTTGATAGATTTTAGAAATACAATGCAGGTTCAGTAATACATAGCTAAATCTTCTTTTGGGTCACAAGACTTAGTGTCAGTTTAGTGTGATGTTGTAAACTGAAAAGTGTAAATGTTAGAAGACCGACTTCAGTTGAAGCAGCGGCATCCTAAACATGTTTTGAGGTATAATATGTTCCCTTTATGGATGTTTGTCTTTGGCTAATGACTGTGTACGAGGTCATTCTACAGAACATCTGTCCAGTGTTACTGTACTTTCTTATTTCTTTACCTCAGAGTTCATGAAGGCTCATGCAAGGCACTTTGGGTTACCTATGTTCAAGGGGAAAAAAGAGCTGTGTGTGTGTGTGTGTGTGTGTGTGTGTGTGTGTGTGTGTGTGTGTGTGTGTGTGTGTGTGTGTGTGTGTGTGTGTGTGTGTGTGTGTGTGTGTGCAAACTTTCTTTTAAGCAATAATTTACCCTAAATCCAACACAATTGACCTTACCACAACTCTTTTGTTATCAGGGTCCTTCAACCTTTTTTTATCCATCCCTGTGTGAACTAAAGACGGTTCGGTAAGAGTTGACACTAGAAAACTTTACATATGCCAAAAAGAAAATGTTACACACAATTAAAAGGATACATTATGACATTGTCACACTTTCTTTTCGAGCTTCACACACCAGTGTCACCTCAACGCTGGGAGAGCCAAAGGAAGCAGAAAGGCTGTGTGAATGAATGACCTTCAGTAATATATTTTTTATTTTGTAGTTGCACTTTCTGTAGATAATTTATGAAATTATATTTTATTTTGAAGAAGTCTATTAAGCAATCAAAATATTTTACAATAATTTATTACAGTTATTTATTTTGAGATATACTATTCCAATGAGTTCTGCTTTCTGTATATACTGTTATAAGCAAGATGAGCTAAGAGAAAGGTTGAAGAATGCCGCACGTGAATAATACACCTGAATAAATTAATTCAATTAAATGCCATCGAAGGTTTTTTAAAGAGAGAAGAGGTCTGATGGGAGACATCAGGATGTTGTCTCATAAACCGTGAATGTCACACCCGTTCGTCCTCAATGGTGGACATAAAGAGCCGGAAAATGCTAATAAAGCAAATTATTGTTTGTTACTTCGTTGGACAATATAAGGAAGGTCTGATTAAGGACTGTTTATTTACATTTTTTATATCAGGCAATTTTGACTGTATTTTTCAAAACAAGTTAACAGAAAATAGGGGCAGAAAGGAGGTATTGAATTCTACTAAAGTACATTTTTTAAAAGATAGATCTTTACTTTAACGTTACATTTAACAGAATGAACAAAAATTAAATGGACAATATATTTAACAGTATCCATTTAAAATATGATACATTAATTTATGGCTCAATCTAGTCATGTAACTGTCCAGTTAAATATCAATGTATTAACTGTTTTATTAACATTTTTACGGCTACTTCCAAAATAGTCCCCAATATTTTAATTTAAGTGACTTTAAAGCGAAGTGCACAGGTACAGTAATTGTTAACTGTAACATCACATGCAGTAATACCTCTTCCAAGACACGTATGAAAATTGAGTACATCGTGTTTGCTGTCATGTACTCCTACTTTGACTTTTGAATGTGAAAAGTGTCCGTGGACCCATAACTAAACTAATGAATGGCATGACTAGAGATTATTCATTGTGTAAATATATATGTTCTAAATCACATGAGTGAATGTAAACATGTGTAAATTGAGAAAATACAACTCCAATATTGTGAGTACACTTGACAATTTAAGTGTTTTACAAAATAACATTATTATTAAGCAATTGTTCAAGCCATTTTATTGATCATCATGTGTCTTAAACTTGATTTTATAATCGTTATGTTTATGTGAATGTATGGTACACATACAGTTAAATGCCTTCAGTATACTGTAGGTTTACTGCATTATACATGTGACCGAGAGGGGTCAAACACTTTGATGGATGTGAGTATAAATATTTGTGCAGTATGTGTTCCTGTCACAGAAAACATAACCATTTCCTGTTGTGCTGTCATTTTTAACCTTAAATCTGACCAAAAACAGACCTTTTAAAGGCATTAATGAGGAACAGGCTTGGCTGTTGCTATAACTTCATCTTCTGTGTCTCTTTCTATTTTGTACCATTTGTTTGTCGCAATTCTCTTGTTCATTTTTACGTGTAGACAAAAGTGAAAACTGTACACTCTGTGGAGCTTTATTATTAGACAAAACTCGAGACTGTTTCGAGGACAAAGTCAGGATGACAGAAGAAGAAAATAATGAAAGAGAGAGAGTGTCTTTCACTGAGAACAGCACCTGCGCTGCAGTAACCTTAATCTAATAGTGTCGGAGCCATAGTAAGAGCAATACCTTGTCTCTTCAACCACTGAATGATTACTCTTGAGCAAAAAATAATTCTACATGTTTTATATGTATTTTAATTTTTGATTATGTATAAATGAAAAATAAATTAAATGAAAAAAAACGTTTTGCATCATACCTCTGTGTTTAAATAATGAGATTAGAGAGTAACGTGTTAATGTATAATGATGTATTTAATGGCTTGGCCCACTAGGAGGCAGCAGAGTCACAATCCTTTTAAGTACCTCCCCTTATGAAGACTTTACCCTCATAATGTGTGTTTAACTTAAATGAAGACATCATTTAAAGGTTAATTTTAGATTTTTAGGATGAATTTCCTGATCCTGAACATGAGGAGTCTACCTCTGTCTCAGTATACCTCTGTTCTCTGTCTTACCTTCCTTCCTGCTATTTCCATTTTTCATTTTCATTGCATTGACCCATCCCCTCCATGTGCCGCACCCCTCCCCCGTTATTTTATCCTGAGGTGAGAACACAGTGTGCACATCTGGAGGTGATCCTGACTGCAAAGGAGTAGCCTGTGGGAAGGGGTGTGAGGTTAAAGATGCACTGCACCCTGTATGTATATATCTATGTGTGCATGTGTGCCTTGAGGGTGTCATGTGATCCAAACTCCCAAATGCTCCTGATTACAAACAGCTGGCGGGCTGTGGACTCGACCAATCACATGAGCTGTTGGCCGTGACATCAGGTGGAAGGAGGGAGGTGGTCAGGATATTTCAGATGGGTTTTTTAACCTCTGAATTAAAATAGCAACATCAGGCCTTAAGCTGTGATGGATCCCTCATCTATCTAGATACAAGTTATATTTACCCACTGTTCAGCTTGTCTGTACATGTTAGCATTGATTATTCTCATGTGGGTCCACCATCAGTATGGCTCATAGCCAGCATGGGCCAATCAGCTGAGGAGGGACCCAGCCCTAATGTCTCTCTTCTAAGACTTAAGCTTTAAAATAAATCCTTTGTGCTCATGTGAATGTCCTGTGTTTTTTTGTGAAGGAAAGCTGAAGAGCCAAATGGAGCTGGAATGCAGACAGGAATGCTTTTTTTTTTTTTTTTGCAGGGCTGCCACTAAATGCAAAATGATTAGCTGTTATTTGGGGGTATTGAGGTTTTAATAGTTTGCAATGTCTTTAATATAGAGCCTCTCAGCTGATACAATATTAATTAAATAGCCTGTGCAGTAGATTTGTCACATTAGGGAAAGCAAAAGTGTAATTAATAACATTAATGTCAATACCAATTTGCGATATATCTGGGGTCCCTTTGTGCAGGACTCCACAGCATTTTTATCATTTGTCCCACACATTTAGCTGATGTCCCGCATTTGATTCACGGTCGCCCGTCTAAAACAATGCTTTTAACCAAAGGTGTGTAGAAATCGAGAGGGCTATCACCATTAGTTGTGTCAGATGTCAATCAATCAACAGAGAAATGTATTTACTTGTTATGGGTGTATGGTGTAGCCGGTGGAGGGCAATTCCCAGAGAGTTATTGTCAGATTTGCAAGAATTTATTTTGTATTGCGCACAGAGGTGAATATGTTTTGAAGCGACGCTTCCCCGAAACTCACGAGAAACACCTGGCTCATAAAGAAAATATTGATCTATGGATATATTCCTCTTGAAACCAAAATATATATTAATCTAAACTAGCTCTTGGCAACGCAGTAACATGTCCCGCAAAAACGTCCTCTTTGTCCAATGTGGATTGTTGGCACCTGGTCACCCTAGATCAGGGATGGGCAACTTTGATGGTGGTTGGGGCCACATCATTGATGTACTGGCCACCAGGGGGCCGCAGATTCACTTGGAACACACACACACACACAAATTCCATGTGTTGTATGTAATTATTAACAAATATACTAAGTCTGACATCTTCATTGACATTTTACAATCAAAGAGAACATCCCCAAAAAATGGGAACATCCTCTAATAAGCTCACTAAACAAATATCAGTTCACAGAAATGTTATTTCATTTTTGCAAGTGNTCATCTGAAAGCTGTGATTCCACAGATCCCAATGGTATAAGTATCATCACTGAGCGACCAAAACTCGACAACGCACAACTTAGCTTTACTGGGACAACGGCAAATACGTCTTACCTTTGCTGTTTTCTGATCAAAAGTTGAGTTCAATGG
>NW_011333197.1:108828-114013 GCF_000735185.1 Notothenia coriiceps | reverse complement strand
TGTTGTGTGTGTGTGTGTGTGTGTGTTGTGTGTGTGTGTGTGTGTGTGTGTGTGTGTGTGTGTGTGTGTGTGTGTGTGTGTGTGTGTGCAGCAGGGAGAGGTCATAAAGCGTTTAGTGCCATCCATCTCGTGTGCAGCCGGCATGAAAACAGACGAAGGTCGGAGGAGGTCAAACAGGGACAGAAAGGACAGCAAGTGTGCATGAAAATATCAATAAACTACCCATTTAATCAAATCAATGATTACATTTCTCACAGGTGTTGCTTACTACTTTGTAATCCAGGCTGAAGACTTTCTTTTTGCCGCTGCTTTGAAATTGTGACCTGTGTTATTCATCATATCTTTGCTTTAGATGCCATTTTATAATATGATTTCTGATGCACTTTCATTGTTGTGAAGCACTTTGAATTGCCTTGTGTTGAAAGGTGCTGTATAAACAAACGTGCCTTGCCTAGTGAGAGTTTGTACATCCATTATCCACATATTTGTAAAAAAAAAAGCACATGTTTTCCTGCAAATACACCCAGCTTTCTCCACATGTTTTCCACTTAACACGTGAAGGAGAGCAGCCAGAGCCTCCTGTTCTGAGGGAGCAACACCAGCATGGAGGGAGAGCTTTTATGTAATCCGTGTAGCAAAACAAACTGGTAACAACATGTACAGACTGTCTCTGCTCAGTGTATGAAACCATTTGTTCTCATCGTCACAGTTTCCCCCTGATGTGTTTGTGCAGAAGTTATGCACATCTTTGACGTTGCAACACGAGACAAACAAACATAGAAGCTGTAGATTCAATGTCAAGTGACGACGTAGCGATACATGGCGTCAGTAAAAAGTGATTTTGTTTTCATACCAGAGAATAACTCAAGTCCTGTGACATGTCTCCATGCTTTGATGTTCAAAAAGCTCTTTCTTTGTTCTGATACTACCTATTTTCACCCTCTGTCTGAAACCAGAGCCGCTCTGATTGGTTAGCTCGCCGGCTCTGTGGTGATTGGTCAACCAGTTTAGAGATGTCCCGCCCCTTAGCCTAACGATTTTAGCCTTTGCAGACCATTTACATGCAACACGCTACAGGAGGAAAAGGGTCTCTTCAAAAAAAACAAAAGCTGTAAGTAGAAATGTACTATTATATTTCCTTAACATTTAACAAACTACGAATGTGTCATACCCACTCAACGGGAAGAAACTCAGCTTTCAGACAATATTAACAATTTTTACCGAAACAAAACACAAGACTAACGCCGAGCCTCTGAATTAGCACTAAGCGAAAGAGTGCTAACGCACTTAGCACAGAACTCACGGTAGAGATATTCTATACTTCATCGGATCTGCACAAACTAGATATCATCTGAAAGCTGTGATTCCACAGATCCCAATGGTATAAGTATCATCACTGAGCGACCAAAACTCGACAACGCACAAGTTGTGTTGGGAGTAACGCGTTACTTGTAACGGCGTTACGTAACGGAACTACTTTTTTCCGTAAATAATAACGTAACGCGTTACCTTTCCCATTCAGTAACGCCGTTATTGTTACTGTGGTGCTAAGGGGCTCGTTACTCGTTACTATCTGTGGTCCAAATGGACGGTTTCTCCCTGCTGCGCAGAGCGTTGCAGCGGAGCCTGTCTGCTGCCTGTCAAGAGTGTCAGTGGTAAATAGTCATCATGAGTGAAAGACGGGACTGTCACCATAGACATCTAAAATAATAGACTTAGCTTCTACTGCTACCTCATATTGTATGTCTCTAACGTACCAAACACCTTCCCCCCACGACTCCCACCCGCACCCGACGTCGGTGGGGGATAAGCAGTCCGTCCGCCACGCCTCAGGGGACCAGACTTAATAATAAACTGCCAATACGACGGAGGGCGACACGTATTAGACACATTATACATCGGTTATTACAAAAGACATTGGGGCCTGTTAAGATGGAGTTATATATATTATGTAATTGCACGAAATGCACTTGGAGTACTTCTGTGATCTCTCCTGCAGTCTTGACATAAGAGTACAGTCACTTACGTTGTCTCCGTTCTGGTGGTCTGTTAGCCTCTCAACGTACCTTTATTTTACCGAACACGTCAGTTGAGGCCGGACACAGACACCTTATCGGCGTAAATACCGCGTAAAGGTACGGGCAAATTCCAGGAATTAGTCAGGAGTTCGCCGGTCCGGTAAAAACCACCGGAAAGGTATCATCGCTCGTGGCCGATCGCCCATGAAGGGCAGAAAGAGGACCGGGGTATTTTAGCACCAAGATAGTCCGGTCCGGTCCGAGCTATCACATAGCACTTAGGGTGAGAGCGTGACAGACCGAATCAGTCTCTCTTAGCAGTGTTCTAGGGGCGCTAATACGTAGGGCCGCAGCCCCACCGTATATATACAATCTATCGTACGAACACGCTTCGTGAATAAAGAATATGTGTCATAAAAACTATTTGCCTTCCTACGCTGTTTCTATACGTTGCAGTTACATCTTCTTGGTCTGCGACTAGCTGGCTTCCTGCCAGCTGCTGATGTAGAGTAACCGGTATTTATTGTTTCGCGGCTTAGTTCACGTTACTCTTACTGGGGGCTGGAGAGGGGGCGACAGCGGAGGCGAGCTAGTGGGGTAGAGGAGCTAGGCGCGGGCCGGGGAGGGGGGGGGGCGGGGCAGGTTGCCAGCAGGTAGATCTAGATGTAGTAATCGTCGATTTAGTCGTTATTAGGGGATATAAACATTTCCAGTGGAGTAGTAGGACACCGCAGATTTGGCGTGTACCTCATTATAACGCGGGTGTCTGGAAGCCGAGTGACAGGTCGTCGAGCGCGGGGAACAAACTCTAGACCGACTTCGTGTAAGACACTTCCCCTTCCGGGCGAATCACTGTTCGAATTTGCCCCGAATGGCGACGTCACTTTCTTTACACGGGTTAATATAGCCTCACCTGACAAACGGACATAAAAAACACCTCTACTTCTACTCGGCACTCTCTCTACTCCAACCTTACATAAGATCGTAGTCACGTTATGAACCGTATCATACGGCTGGAAACTTAGAAGGACGTTGGTGCCCACGAAAAGGTGCCAAACGTATGAGACCCCAAATACCACCACGTCCAATGTGGTTCTTTTGAAAACAATACACGAAAGGTCAGGCTCATATACGACGCCTCCTCACTCTCACTCTCTCTCTCTCTGGCACAGGTCGTCCCCTGGCGGGGACAACAATCGTCCGACGCGAATCGATCGACGTTATCCTCGCGTTATCTTCCCTCGCACAAACAAGGATGTTGTATTAAGATTTTACGGAACTTCTTTCCTCCAGGAGAGGAGAGTCTGACACATACAGATCACCTACTGATTTCCTGAGAGACTCCAATCTAGCGAGACAGAATAATAAGAGTCACCCAGAGTTAACCACAACCATGTTTAATAACTTTTCAAGATAAAGGGCGCACAGGTCCGCTAGTGGAATAAATACTCGCAGGATGCAATTATTTTTTTATTTATTCTCGAATTAGTCTATCTTTGTAGAATACTTTATGATATACACCGTCATTTTGTTCTTATGTCACTTTCGCCCATAGGGGACAGAACACATGAAATGCACATATAGTGACATAGGTATTCTTTTTCTTTAGACAAATGTCAAGACAAAGTATACCTACAACTCTCTTACAGAACCGGTTGATCAAGAGACTTCCATGGCTAGTCTAGTAGAAGTACAACGAGAGTTTCACGTGGTCTAACCTACGAAAATGTAACAGGTAGTAAATTTTTGGTAGAGAGTGGCCCATACCTTCGTAGTGGGCGCCCCGTGGGGATCGTCATCACTGCCCAGGACAGAAGGGGGTGTAGCATGTTTTGATGTGTTGTATTCGTGTCCGTAGCCATACCCTTATTATACCTTCAATATTTGTCCTGTTCTGTACTTCCTCTTTTCTTTAAAGGTTGTAATTTATTTGTCCTGTTCTCTGATATATGTATCCTTAGTACTGTGGATACAAGACACGTTTACAATCAAAGCCAAATGTTTATTTTGCGAACAATTATCTTTCGTTACACACAATAATAAACATAGCGCTATTAAAGTCACAAACACCGTTAAACTTTAGTAACACAATCTACTGAAATAGACGTTGTGATCCTAATAAGACTCAAGATATACTATGAGAGCGCACCTTCACAATATAAGATAACATATAAAATATCCAGCTGTCGGACTATAAAGTATCAGATAACACACAGTGGTACTTATTACTATAGCCGACTGTGTACCGTGACATATGTATTTGAGCGTTAGCACTCATTTGCCCGATGGTCGATCTTGTGGTTACGTAAAACGTCGGAACTTTAATGTTGTAAACTCAAACTATACTGTAACCACGCAGAAAGTAATGTTCACTGTATGTTTTACCCTCGTATTTATTTTCCGGTAAATCAAAACCTCGTGTAAGTTCCCAAGACCCGAATCACCCTATCACATAAAATATAGAAGCCCGCCTGATCAAATACAGGTAACATAATCGAAGCGGTGACCTGAAAACAATCCACCAAGTACTACCCAGAAGCGAACCCTGACACAACAACGTCAGCTCTAGTCCTCTCGTGTGAGACCACACCACCCCCAAGCCCATCGCTGACATCAGATCCATCGTAACCTGTGAATATAAAAAAAAGTAGCAAAAAGGCAGGGTCTTAATCTATCCGTAGTTTGTGGAGTCATACGAAAGATAAGAGTCCTAGGTACGCCGTTGAAAACAATCCAAAGTCTACTCCAACCGGTAACCACCATGTTACTTCCTTCGTCCAATACACAGGTTGCACGTATGTCAAATGTAAACTGTTAATATAAAACAAGTAGAAAAAAAGTCAAACACATTGTATTACGAATATAACAGTGCTGGACCTTTGAAGACGACCAACCAGAGCAGCAAAAAAACATAAAAGCGAACAAACAACAAAACGCACATGCAAACACACGACAAACAACACACACACACACACACACACACCACTGACACAAATAAAGGGATATCCGTTCTTCTGGCGCGGTAAAGACAAAAGACTAACCGAATCCGGACTTTGAAATTGGATACAGTTGGTTAGTAGCGAGTAAAAGTTGCGTAACCAAGTATCACACGTGGTATCTGTAGATTTTCTTATCTACATCGAGATGGCGATGACGGTGACCGCGAC
>NW_011333197.1:99039-108786 GCF_000735185.1 Notothenia coriiceps | reverse complement strand
AACGTAACTAGTTACTTTTTCAGAGCAGTAACTAGTAAAGTAACCAGTTACTTTTTAAAAGTAACTTGCCCAACACTGCGCACAACTTAGCTTTTCTGGGACAACGGCAAAGACGTCTTACCTTTGCTGTTTTCTGATCAAAAGTTGAGTTCAATGGTATTAAAATGATAAAAACGCTTCTGAAGGTTAATCCAATGGTTCAGTGTCGCCTTGAAATGATTACTGATAATCCACCTTCATATTTATGGCAATAAGCCTAGTTTTCAGTTTTCAGTTTTCAGAGCGTACGTAGCTTTCGGTTTGGGCAAGCTGCGTGCGCATCACTCTCACTCCTCAATGGTAACGTGTAGGTAGATTTAGGAACCTCCCCTCGATTTGATTGGCTCTAGCGGTTCAAAAGAGGTGTCAATCATCAAAATCGACCAATNTGAGTTTTCTTAAGCTGTATGCCATAATCAGCAATATTAAAATAATAAAAGGCTTGCAATATTTCAGTTGATTTGTAATGAATCCAGAATGTATGACATTTTTGTTTTTTTAATTGCATTACAGAAAATAAAGAACTTCATCACAATATTCTAATTTTCTGAGACAGTCCTGTATACTACAACTAGGATTAGTTTAAAGAGGCCCATTTACAACCAGACTGTCACTAAGTACACTTACTCAAGTATTGTACTTAAGTGCATATATGAGGTGCTTAAAGTGTTTTTTGTTGCCACTATATACTACCACTCCACTAGGATTCAAAAGGGAAATATTGTACATTATTACTTACAGTTTTTATTAGTTTAAAGACGCCCTATAGTGTGTATTTTTGTGCATTTAAATGGTCTGAAAAAACTGCTAAAATCGTACGTGATAGGCTAAGGAGCGGGACATCTGTAAGCTGTTAACCAATCACAACAGAGCCGATCAGCTAACCAATCAGAGCAGAGGGTGAAAAGAGGTGCAGGTAGTGTGAGAAAAAAGTATGAGAAATAAAACCTCTAGGGCCTTTAAATAATTAAGATTCCTGCATACAATGTACAAGAGTTAATAAATATGATGTTCCTTATGAATGAAATGGACTAATACTTTATACGTTAACAGCTGACTGATAAGACGATTGATGGAAACTAAAGGCCTCTATAATCGTGTCTGTAAGGACACTCGATGCTTGACTTGTATAGGAGTATTTTTAAAGTGTTTTTTTAAGGTCTGAAAACCTCCTCCTACATTCCTGGCGTCTCTATGGAGACTTCAAGAAGAGGTTAGAGGAGGTTTAAATCAGCACTAAATGTATTCTCTGACTGTTTTGTTGCATCTGATCAGATCAGAAGTACTTTACTGATCCCAATGTGGGAAATGTTTGAGTTGCAGCAGCTTAAAAAGACAAGGCGTTGAACATTAGAGAAATCAAAAGGCTGGAAGTAAACAATCCAAAATGTCGGTAGGAATGTTTCCTGCTGTTTCCACAGTCTGCCATCCTCTCCGTCCGACCCGCAGATCTCACCGGTCAATAATTCAGATTGTCCTCATTGAATTGTTGATCCAGTAAAAGCTTTGGCTGTGACCTCCGGCCTCTTCCTCTTTCTCCTCCTCTTCCTCTTCTTTCTCTCCACCTCTGTGATTTACAAGCTAATGATGCTAGCAAGCTGTTATTGATGAGGGAGCTCAGCTGATTGGATTGTTTTCTGCATTTCAACGTTCAACACGGAGTGTAGGAACACAGCTCTAGGTGGAAATATGACAGACTTCCCCACCGTCACCATCTTTATTTGACCACCTTTTGACTTCCAAAAGAGGCTTGCAAATTCAAGATTGTCTTCTCATTTGCACGATCGCTGCAGCGTAGTTTCTGCAGCGTAGTTTCTGCAGCGGAGATCTAAAGGCTTCCTCCATAAAATATACTTTACATAAAGAGACAGGCAATAGATATTACAGTGAGTCACATGTTAAGTGAGTTCATCTGAAAAAGTGCTTACACGCCGGTGTGTCTTATTAGTGCTCGTGCGTTCTTAATGTTCTGTTAAAGGAAAACACCAAGGGCATTTGGAGGAGGAGGAGGAGGAGGAGGAGTGTATTAGTGCACACACACCACACACACACTAGGGCTGCTCAATTAATCATATTTTAACCGCAATTACGATTATGGCTTGCAACGATTACGAAAACAACGTAATCGAAATTGATTATTATTATTATTTTTTTTCAGTTGAGTTATACTTAACGTTCAGGATAATCAACTGTTAAAAACATACTGTTAAAAAAAAAATTCTCCAATAAATGGATGTTTTCAAAGTAAATGGATAATCGTTTTTAATAATCGTGATATCAATTATTGACCCAAATAATCGAGATTATGATTTTTGCCATAACCGAGCAGCCCTAACACACACACACACACACACACACACACACACACACACACACACACACACACACACACACACACACACACACACACACCATTTTAGAGCACACTTGAATCAATATTCAACGTCAGAATGTAACCTTGTGTACAGCTGCAATGATTAGTCGACTAATTGATGGAGAAATATCCAAATATGTTGATAACTGATGAATCATGAGACATTCATCCAGAAAAGGGTCAGAAAATGCAGTTTTTCCTGCTTTTCTCTGTTTTGTATCTTATGAGTGAATTTCTTTGCGTTTTCGCCTGATGTTTTTAAGTAAGAGCAAAAACCTGAGGAGCACTCCCTTCTTCCCCGCCCACGAAGCCACACATCCTAATGATTGAGTCCTGGGGGGTTACACCATTACCTTAACTGCCTCTGTCAATTAGGACAAATTACACATTACCTAATTTAGAAAAAAGCATCTTATTTCTACCGTATTTGAACATGACGTCTGCAGCCTCTTGTGACGCTGCTTCGTCTGCAGCCTCTTGTGACGCTGCTTCGTCTGTAGCCTCTTTGTGACTTCTCTGATTAAACTAATCAGCTGAGAGGAGAAACATGGCCTCTCCCCTGCTCTCGTGTGCATTCATGAAATGAGTTGTTGTCAATAAGGACCAGATGGTTATCTACAGCGTGTCCTGTGATGCTATCAGCACAGACAGAAACACTGCTGTTAAAAGCTGGATCCTAAAAACACAGAGACTCTGAGAGCTGCTCAGAGGTTTGATATATCTGACCTGTGTCATTTCTACTCATAATAACAATAATGCACTTTATTTAGAGGCGACCATAGAAACATCACTACCTCGTGCTCCAACACCGTGTACGTGACAGCCTAAGGGGCATATTTAAGGTAAAGCTTATACTTTACTTAACCTGTTTAGCCCTGAGCCTGTTTTTTGAAGGTCTCAGACTTGAAAATGACATGCCCAGAACAAATGACCATACCTTCTCTTCTAACAGGGTTACATTAATCATCTTTCTTCTCAAAGCAATGATAAACCTGTGAGTTGAATGTAGAACAGTCAGAATCAATATAGATGTTTTTATTTTAAAGTAAATTCAGATTGAACATAGTAAAAAAAATGTAAATGATAGTGTCCGTCCAAAAAAAACATTGTTCTAGTGAAAACCACCCTTGGATGATCTGATAGGAGACTAAAAGCTTTAGGAATCCAAACTATAACATATAATAAGTACCCTGTATCAAGATTGATGCAAAACAAGTGACATTTGACCTTTTTAGAGAGGTTTAGAAAAAAACCCATTTGGGTGCCTTTTCCATATCTCTGGAACCCATTGGTCGATTTTGATGATTGACACCTCTTTTGAACCGCTAGAGCCAATCAAATCGAGGGGAGGTTCCTAAATCTNAGACAGTCCTGTATAGTGGCAAAAAAGACACTTAAGTAAAGTACAAGTACATTTACAACCACACTATAACGAAGTACATTTACTTAAGTGCGTATTTAAGGTACTTGTACTTTACTTAAGTGTCTTTTTTGCCACTATACAGGACTGTCTCAGAAAATTAGAATATTGTGATAAAGTTCTTTATTTTCTGTAATGCACTTAAAAAAACAAAAATNAGTTTAAAGAGGCCCATTTACAACCAGACTGTCACTAAGTACACTTACTCAAGTATTGTACTTAAGTGCATATATGAGGTGCTTAAAGTGTTTTTTGTTCAACAAAAAACACTTTAAGCACCTCATATATGCACTTAAGTACAATACTTGAGTAAGTGTACTTAGTGACAGTCTGGTTGTAAATGGGCCTCTTTAAACTAATCCTAGTTGTAGTATATAGTGGCAAAAAAGACACTTAAGTAAAGTACAAGTACCTTAAATACGCACTTAAGTAAATGTACTTCGTTATAGTGTGGTTGTAAATGTGTCGGAGCAGAAAGAATAAGAGGAGGGGTCTTTACTCTCTTTCTAAAGGAGTACTACCAATAAAAAGAGATTCACATGTCCGTTACATTTCCATAGTGACGCTGGGAATGAGGGTGAGGGGGGAATACCTTCACACACACACACACACACACACACACACACACACACACACACACACACACACACACACGTGCCCTAAGTGTAAAGTGGAGACCCTCCCCTCGGAGCCGGAGTAAATTGAGAAGGGGTTTACATTCTCCTGGAGATATGGGTCGCCTAGAACATAGAACATGCAGCTGGGGAAATATTAACATGGCTGGGAGGATTTCTGGGGGAACAGATTCGCTCCAAAGGGGGGGGGGGTAGAGGTCAGACTGTTTCAATGTTACGGCTGATAACTGGAGCGAAACAACACTTCTACTTCTGGATGTGAGGTGAAGGAGGAGCTGAATGAAAGATCCTGCACGACGACACGGACTGAAATGCTCAATATGTGAGAACACAGAGGGTATTTGTCACAGGATAACACTAGATATAGAGAAAACTGCCAAAATGAATACAATTTCTATTAAATGGAATGATTTTGTGGATTGGAAACAGACCGACTATTAGGCGTTTTCTTTTAGAGTGAATCTAAAATTGCTGCCAAAATCATCATTAATGTGAAGGTTGGTTTAACTCAAACTAAAATGACAAGCATGCAGCACATAGTGCACGATTCATGCAGCATAGATAAATAAATCCAAAAATAGCTGAAAAAGTGATGAGATGAAGATCATTTTGACTCCATGTGTTTACGTTCCTTAAACTAAAACTAACCCGGATAAAAACGACTGAAATGTGGCTGAAAATATGAAGCGTTTCGTCCACATTCACACTAATGTTGCAGATTACATTTAGTTATACCTTGGCATCTGAGAAGCTGATGTTCCTTCATCCAACAGTACGCATGCCAGGGAAGCAACTAATGATTATCTTCATCATTGAGTCATCCATTAGTCCAGAAAATGGTGAAAAATGTCCATCCTAGTTTCTCAAAGTCTGTAAACATCTTCTAAATCATTCATGCAAACATTACAGAACATATTTGATGCAAACACACATGACAGTGGACTTTGAGGAACTACGCCGGATACTTCTCACGATTTTCAGATTTTCTTTATCCATTAGATGCAGAACATAACGGTAGTGGCTCCTCTGAAGGTCACCAGGGCTTTGAAGGTTATCTGTAGAGTCAGAGATGTGTGCTTTTGTTCAGAATACCTGCAGAGGTGAGGTGTGTTCTCCTCGTTTCCCTGCCTGGATCAATATCTCTGCTGCATTGAGTGCTTCTGACGCAGGGCGGATCAATACAGGGTCTCAGAGGGGAACAAGCTCCACAGGCGCTGTTGTTGTTGTTGTTGTTGTTGTGTTGTTAGACGCTTTTATCCAAAGCGACTTACATACTCGATACTGTGGACAATCCCCACAGGAGCACTTTGGGGTGAAGTGTCTCAGGGACACAACGACATGCTGACTGCAGTGGGGTTTGAACCTGTGCCCCCTGATTCCAAGTCCAGCACACTCTCCACTGAGCCACAGCCTCCCTCAGCAGCTCTGTGAGACTGCTGTGCAACCACCTCAGGGCTGTTTTAGACAACATGGTGCAAACAAAGGATTCAACCAGCTATTATTTTCATTGTGGAGCTTCGTGTGTCGATTTGTGCATAAAATGTCAGGAAAAAGTGGAGAATGTCAATTTTTGCGCCACAATGTTTTGATTTTTGATGCAAAAATGTCAAAAATGCAGATTTCAGACTCTCAAACGTAGAGATTGGCTGCCTTTCTCTCTTTCGTTTGTATTAAAGGGAATATCTCTGGGACTAAACAAGACATTTACTGATATACCTTGGAATTTGAAAAGCTAAGATGGACTTTTTCACTATTTCTTGACATTTATTGTTAGTTGCAACCGTCTAAGTGTGTGTCATCGATTGGTCCATAACATTTCAGAAAAAGGGAACAATGTCCATCCGAGTTTCTCAAAGTCTGTAAATCTCTTACAAATCATTCATGCAAACATTACAGAACATGTTTTATTCAAACATGTCAAAAGTGCCTCTGAAATGTAGAGAAGTGTTTCCTACCACATGTAAAGACATTACAGTGGGCTTTGAGGAACTGGGATGAAAACCTTTCACTATTTTCTGACTTTTTATCCATTAGATAAAGGAGATAATGGTTGCTTGGCGCCTACACACAGGTCAGTGAGCCTCTGTGTGAACAACACACCGTATGATTACTGCTGCTTCATTCATGCATAGATATTTAGTTGCTCTGTGTCCCTTTACACGTTTGGATGTGTATTTTAACCCCATTTCAAGCCAAATGGTCGTCTTTTAACTATGAATGATCCATCACATATTTAAATTAACACACTCATTCAAATGAGAAAGCATTATATCCAGATATGTAGGAAAAAACATTACCAACGTTTGCAAAGATAATCTGCTCACACTGAAACACTGTGATTTGGCTAAACATGAGATCTCTCTCTCTCTCTCTCTCTCTCTCTCTCTCTCTCTCTCTCTCTCTCTCTCTCTCTCTCTCTCTCTCTCTCTCTCTCTCTCTCTCTGACCATTAATCATAAGCAACCCAGTTCTGTTCCCTTCTCATGTGCTCCTGCAGACTGTATGTGTGTACAGTTGCATGGTGCAGAGGTTGCATGGTGCAGAGGTTGCATGGTGCAGAGGTCGCATGGTGCAGAGGTCGCATGGTGCAGAGGTTGCATGGTGCAGAGGTTGCATGGTGCAGAGATGAAATCAAAAAGGACATACAGATGTGCATTCACTCTGAGGGTTAACAAACATGCACATCAGCACGAGGAGACCAGTTCAAACCAGTCGAATAAATCCATCAAACATCCAGTGCTATCAGATAGGATGACACAGCTAACAAAGCTTGTCTGACTGTCAGCAGGATCACAGAACAGCTACTCGTATGATTGAAATGAAACTTAGTGGAGGGGTGAAGTACGGGACAACGAAGAATCAATGACCTTTTGGAGCGATACTGAATCACGAGGCTTAAACGGGAAGTACTCTATGAACACGGCCATGGTGATTTCTTCACTCTGGAAGCACATTTGTGGTTCGTACTGTGGAGCATCACTATAAAAGAGACTCGAGTATTTTGGGTTTACTCAAATGAATACACTCTGACATAGGTTTGTTTTGCACGTGTATTAATCCTTCACTTTTTCCAAAGGTCATTCATAGGGCAGTCTATCGTCGTGTTCAAACCTGATTTTCTGCACAGTTGCAGATCGAGACTGAGCTCAGGCGATACATTCAGCTGTTTTCCCCTCAAGGTTTTTCCTAATTTCTTCTGGCAATGCGCTGGATTTTGTTTAAGAAAGAGAGTGTTTTATTGGGTTGTTCTTGTTTTTGCAAAGGTCATTCATAGGGCAGTCCCTTTTTTGCATTTCTATCATCGTGTTCAAACCTGATTTTCTATAGAAGGTTCAGAAAACGACATTCAGTTCAGTAAAAAGCATGAAAACAGTGAGTCTGGACTCACCCAGGTAGAGAGAAGCGTTCTCTTTCCTCACGTTGTCTATTCGTTGTGTTTAAACCTTATTTGCAGATAGAGACTGAGCTCAGTTTGGACGATACATTTTGCCCTCAACAGACGCTTCAGACGTTGAGTGAAAAGCATGGAAACAGAGAGTCTGGACTCACCCGTTGTGAGTCTACGAAAAATGAGATCGGAATCCCAGACCAAAGTAAACACTCTTAGAGTTGGGAAGGTATCGCAGTAAATGTACCTCGTGATCAACTCGAACATCACTCCGCTTCTCGTACGGCGACTATTCTATTCTCCTGTAAATGATGTAGGGTACCCCTTTAAGTCTACAAATTTTGTCATCGAAAGTCGAAAGATTAGTTTCCCGGTAGTTACACTCCGTGTCCATGTGTGTCTACGAATAAACTATAGGTGATATCCGATCAATAAGATCTCTTAATTGAAGTCGATCGTAGAATGGACACTCGAATTACACCCTTTCTCGTACGAGCTATTAATCTCCAAGAGTAAGTGTCCAGAACAGAGGGGTACACTGGGATCAAAAACTCGGGATTTGAACGGTGGTACTGAAGAAGCCCTATCGCTACTCTGGCCGTCGCTAGTACGGCTCAGAGACCTCTAGGACTCTCGGGTCATAGTCATAACCTCCGGCTTGACCGCAGTTTTTCAGGACCTCAGAGGGTAGGCCTTGCTGTGACACAGCCGGGACTCCTTCCGTCTAAAGGTAAATCCTGGCCTCTGGGGGAGAAGGTCCTGCCTGAAGAGGGGCAGACGGAGGTCGTACAACCCAGTTCATCGAGCGTGGCCCATGATTTTCTTGGACCCTAAAGGGAGTCAGCGGAATAAGACGTGGGCCAATTTTCATAAGGCCCCAGTAAAAGACTCCCCTAAGTGCGACGAGGACAAGACATCCACGATGGGACTGGAAGTAGGTTAAGTACTACACTAGCTATGGACTCGTCGAGTAGGTGGTGGTAGCTCTTTTCCATACAACCTCGCATCTACATATTGTATTGATTGTGCCGAGACAATTCCAGAGGATAGTAGGAGCAAGAAGTAGTATATATAGTGTCCAGAGTCTATGATAGGTCTCGGACAGAGACTACCGACTTTGGTGGTTTGTCTAGTAACGTCGTAATAGGGTATTAGGGGAGACAAGTCGGGACAAAGGTTTCACGACTAGAGAAGAAATGAAATCTACTTTTATTCCTCGGGAGGGGTGCGGGGAGAGCTCTCTCGTTAACCTCTCTTCTTGTGTTACCACGACGATCCTTCTCGTAAGTCCACTATTCCCCCCCCCATGTCACCAGACTACCGATTACATATGGTTCGGTTTTGTAGCAATACTGTGAGTAGGTTCACGGTTTTAGACTAGCGAGTAAAAGTCTGTAAATATCTCTGTACTTCTTCACCCTAAACGTCACTATCCTCCAGAAATTGAAAGCAAACTTAATGAGTTGAGTGTCCATCTTGAGTCCTCGAGCTTAGGCGGCAGAGGAGCAGTCGCCGAAGCTGTAGCCCGTCGGAGGACACCACAGAAGTAAGAATAAAGCCCCAGCTCCAGTCTCTGGGGCGACCGAGCGACACCGCCGCAATAGTAGCGCTCACCCCCGCCGCAATAAGAGGGACGCGTGAAGTAGAGGAGGCGGGATAGTCAGGTCCTCTACTTGAGAAGGTACCCCTCCCCTCCGGTACACAAGTCTCACCAATTGTCCGTGGCCTCTCTTTACCTGCGCCCCAGCACGGGGTCTCTAGTTCTCCCTTTGCGTGTTAGACATGCAGTGAGACAAGTTAGCACCGAGTCTAGGACCACCGTACCCCGTTGCGGGTAGAATGTGGGACCCTGGGTGCATTGGACCTGCTGTTGTCACTCTTCCTCTTGCGAA
>NW_011333197.1:94477-98994 GCF_000735185.1 Notothenia coriiceps | reverse complement strand
GTGGCTATACTAAAATAAATGGTATTATTATTAGGCGCGGACTTTAACGCGTTATTAAGATTATTAATGAAACCAAAAATTAACGGGTTAAAAAAAATTAACGCATTTTAATCGCACTCATTTTTGGCACCGCGGAACCTTATCTCACTGGATGAGTTCAGGGGTACCGATTAATACTGGAGCACCACTAACGTTCATGACTTCAGACAACAACAAAACCACAGTGAACAATAGTCAAACCATGAACGAAGAAGCCTGATTGAGCGCCCGCTTTGGTGGCCCCGTGGATGGGACATTTTGTTTTTAAAAAACGGACGGATGGAAGCTCAATAAGAGCACGGTTGTTTGCTAATTATGCAAAAGGAATTCGCATATCACCGCAGCACATCAAGCCTCAAGTATCACCCTCAATGCAAAAACATATAGCAGCTAGCGTGGAGCTAGCGTGGACGTCTAGCCCGACTCGGAGTACAAGGACCCCACACCCAATTTCGCGTTGATCAACAGTGGCCTATGCAACAGAGAGAATTTTATTTTTCTCAGGCATATTGGAAGAATAGGAGGATTGAGTGCAATCACGGCACTTTTTTATTTTATTTTAAATGGACCTTTATGTTGAAACTATTTATTACGTTGTTGGGTGCAACTGGCACTATTATGTTGAACGTTTATTGTTTTGGCCAAGGTTAATTGAGAGAGTTGGACTGAAATTGATTAGATTTTTTAAATCAACTGTTGGTTAAATCACAGATCTGTTATGGCCTCTGAAGCAACAGAGAATGTTTTCTTAATAAATTCTAATTTCCAATGCTCTGAATGTACTTGAAAGTATTTGTGTTTTACTTAAAAAACAAAGTGTTATAGTTTACCAGAAGGTCTACCTACCTATAGGCTACCTGAATCTCTGAAATATAGATATATTCCTAAATATGCTATTGCTACACTTTATGTCAAAAATTGCCACTTTTCTGTAGGTCTTGGTAAAGTACCACCTTGAAAAATAAGACAATGTTTTCGTTGCTTAAGCTTATGTATATCAGTCCATTATTCATGGTATACTAAAATCCATGTGAAAAAAATGCTTCTCACTGTTCTCAGGTCAAATATTTATATGTGATTAAAAATGCGATTAATTTCGATTAATTAATTACAAAGCCTCTAATTAATTCGATTAATTTTTTTAATCGAGTCCCAGCCCTAATTATTATTATTATTATTATTACTTCTAACACGCCACATTCTAAAAAGGACACTTTATTTTCTCTCTTTGTATTATTTATTTAGCTAAATTAACCTGGAAGACATAAGTTCATTTTTGCTTCATCTCGATCACCTAAAAAATATAAATGCTGCTTATGTGTCAATGCATTAGTAAAGTTTGCATGTATGGGAAGCTGGATCGCAGCTTTGAAACATCACATTTTTAAATCAATATTTTCTGTCTTTCAGTCTCAAACAACTCCTGAGGGAAATATTTTTCTCTGAAAATGGTAAAGGCTCGACTTTCTTTAAGCCTCTGTCACACTGTCCCGAAATTGACACAAGATGGACACACGAATATGGAATTGTGATTTTGTCACCACTCACGAAGTTGCTGCCGGAGCCTGAGAAACTCCACCGGCGGTCATACGATGGCTTAAGATGCCCTCACGAATGGCCCGATGTTGTTACGATCAGAGCCAAATTTGAACATTTCCTTTAACGTGTGTCCATCGGGTGTCAATTTCGGGACAGTGTGACAGGGGCTTAACCAGCCGGTCTCCAACTGTTTCTGGCTGCTGTTTGGTGATGAGCAGGTTGTGTACAGGTATTTTGTGGCTTTAATAGAGCTCTTTTTGTTAAAAAAAAAAAAATAGCTGCCAGCTGAGGCAGATTGAGGTGATATTTCTCTGAAGGTTCATCACGGCTCACTTTATTTGCATTATTCAGCTATTGTATTTTTGACTGCCATTTTGGTAACAAGCCTTGTGGCCGTGATGTAGTTTGTTTATAGCATCACGTTAGATTTGTATTTCTGCCCATATCATTTACGCTTCAAAAATCATATAGCGGGGATAATAATGGGATACTATCCTGCTTAACAAATCGTGTTAAATATCATAAACACGTGCAGGCCACGAAGCTTATATTGTGCAATATGCTGAAATCCAATGGGAAAATCCCATTGCTTTTTCCGATTGAGCCCTTGAGTGCTAACTTCTGGGTTGGTCTACAAAAATTAGGCATCACTGTAAAACTCTATGGAGGAGTGTTTACAATTTGGTTTTGCTTGCTTTACTTAAATAAAGACCATTTCTTTAACCACCGCCCAATACACTTTTCATGATGTCATACGTGTGCTTTTGTTTTCTTGCACAGAATAAAAGAACAAGAATGCTGGAGCAAACGTTGCCTAGTTCACCTTCTGGTGTAACAGAGAGCCAAATAAATACTGCTTCTCTTTTCAGCGTCATTCTGATAATAATCTGATTTGATCTGTATCTTTGAAAACTATGTAACTTTTTATCTTTTTTTAGCATATTGTTTATTATATTATAACTTAGTACTTTTCTAGCATATTGTTTATTATATTATAACTTAGTACTTTTTTTAACGCATGCAAGATATGCAACACTAAGCTGTCTGTGGCTCTTTCCTGCTGTAACGCTGCAAATTTCCCCTCTGTGGGACTAATAAAGGTATTCTGATTCTGAATAATAAACAGCTGATTGTGTTTGGAATAAGCCCAGGTGGGTCACACTAGTTCAGAGGACTGATGGATTCTGTGTGAACAGTGTCATGGTGAGAGAAAGTTTACACACGGTCATGTGCTGCTGATAAGCAATACTCACTGAACTTTATAGCAGCTATAAATGTGGGAAAGTTAGCAGGCAGAATGGACTGCAGTGATTCAACACATATCACACACTTCAACTGCAAAGCTAAAGTGTAGGGGTTGAGACCTGCATTTACCGCCTTACAATACCCAATCATCTGCAACGGGTCCACCACACAGTCATTGTTTGCAACGGCCCATTTACGTTTGGTTTACTTGCAGAAAGAGTAGTTTAGCTCTGTTATGGGGAACACAGTTATTCTGATCTGCTCCCAGTGGGCTCTGCAAGCACTCATTTGCCTTGTGGACACAAACAAACAGACCTTGGAGTGCGGCAGGTTGAGTGCCACGCTGTATTTGCCAACATTCTGGCAACAAGCCAGGTTTGAGTAAAGTGCGCAGGTTGAATTGTTGGCCTCCGAACATCACGAGACTGCCTTGTTAAGATCAAGGTAACAGAACCCTCAGACAAATCAACCAGTTGCTGGTATGCTGCCTCATTCAAACTCTTGATGCCTTTTTCTTTGACTGGATGGCACCATAACTCTGTTAAACCAGCAGAAATATTATAAGAAATGTCCATCCCACAATTCATGCTGTACTATGTAACAGTAACACCCTGGAGGGAACTTTGGGATTTTAGCATTCGCAGACCATTAACAAGTTCAAAAACCTATATTACAAACTACAGGAAAATGTTGACATGAAAGAATTGCAGGTTAACTTCTTACATTTTTAAAACTAGTCCTGTGTTGCTAAAGGCCCATTATACTGTATGCTGGTGTTTTAAAGCTATTTTGTTTTGACATGAATTTACACACCACCTCACTTGCAGAACATGTAATTCACTGACGAGAAATCAAACCTACTTCTTAATCTCGTCCTCAACGGCGGTCACTCCTTCTTTATGCGGCAGCAAAATCTTGTGGGTAGAACTGCCGAAGTCACACAGCACGTAATTTCCCTGGTCGTTCAGCAGGATGTTTTCGACCTATTGAGAGGAACAGACAGAGGTTTAGGACTACAATATAAAGACAAAACATGAAAAGTCAATCAGTGTTTATGTGTAGTGATAGATGCAGTTAAATGTAACTTGGACTCAAATGGCTCGTTTGAACACGGTGTCTTAACCAATAACGGAGCTGCTTTCCCAGCTCAGAGTAAATGTTTCTTTTGTCCCAAGTGACTATTCTTCTTATGTTGTTCTGCTTGATTAATTGCTTATTGCTTAATTAATCTATGGCAGGGATGGGCAACTTTGATGCTGGTGGGGGCCACATCATTGATGTACTGGCCACCAGGGGGCCGCAGATTCACTTGGAACACACACACACAAAAATTCCATGTGTTGTATGTAATTAACAAATATACTAAGTCTGACATCTTCATTGACATTTTACAATCGAAGGGAATATCTCCAAAAAATGGGAACATCCTCTAATAAGCTCACTAAACAAATATCAGTTCACAGAAATGTTATTTCATTTTTGCAAGTGGCATGTTTGTATTGAACAGGTTATTAACACTAGAACCGTCAGAGGTCGCTGTATACCTAAAACCGCCAACGGGTAAAATGTACCCGCTATAGATTTTCAAGGTACAATGGTCTATTATTTATCATACAGAACAGGGAGTTTTGATCGCACAGGGATGAAACTTATACCAATAGAATATGTGGACTCTCAGCTTTTCATATGATATA
>NW_011333197.1:91628-94437 GCF_000735185.1 Notothenia coriiceps | reverse complement strand
AAAAAAATGAAAAATGTATGATTTATTACACGATTTATTGAATGACGGAATAGGCGGAACTAACGTTATTCGTCATTCTAGTCCAGGGATGGGCAACTTTGATGGTGGTGGGGGCCACATCATTGATGTACTGGCCACCAGGGGGCCGCAGATTCACTTGGAACACACGCACACAAAAATTCCATGTGTTGTATGTAATTATTAACAAATATACTAAGTCTGACATCTTCATTGACATTTTACAATCGAAGGGAATATCTCCAAAAAATGGGAACATCCTCTAATAAGCTCACTAAAAATATCAGTTCACAGAAATGTTATTTCATTTTTACAAGTGGCATGTTTGTATTGAACAGGTTATTAAACAGTGGAATAAAACTATTTTAAACTATTGGAAAGCACGGAAAATGTGTGTGTATTGAGATTAACCATTAAGATGACATACACATGAAGTCATGAACACTAACCCAGACATTAGTTGTCTAACTTGGACCTAAAACACTTGTAGCCTGTCTCTGCATTCCCCTTATTCCACAATAAGGGGAATGTCAACACAGACACCTGTCATGTAATCATGTACTTCAGCTCGCGACGTAACTAGGAGTTTAGTGGACGGTATCAGTACTACAAGTAATTTTTAATTTTTTTTTATATTCTTTTTTAAAATTAATTACGTTGTTTATAAATTAATCTGAGGGCCGCAAAAAGAGGAGGTGGGGGCCGCATGCGGCCCGCGGGCAGCCATTTGCCCATCCCTGCCCTAGATATATCTAAAGCTAGCAATTAGCTAACTAGCATAGCCAAAAGGCGGAAAAAAGGGAAAAATAGCCACCCTTGTGATTAGTTTCTTACCATACTTTTGTTTTTAAAGACTAAACAAACTAGATAACACATGTTAATTAGTAAGCTTTACTTGTAGTCAGATTTCCTTTCCTTTGATAAGAGCCAGGCTAGTTGTTTCCCGCCTTAGCCGTTATCATAAGCCAAGCTAAGCTAACAACATGGCATACAGATCACGGATGCTCTACTCATCATACTCCGGGCCAGATAAATATGTGCATTTCCCACAATTTGGAAATGTTCCTTATGAATCTTCATCTGTTTATGGTTTCCCTTTTCAGCTCAAATAAATAAATGTAACAGATGACTATGCTTTCCAGAGTAACCTGATATCCTTTTTCGAGAGAACAGGTGTAAATATTAAAATTCATTATGGCTGCATTCTATTTAGCTGCTTCAGTTTCAGGGGCCGGGTGTTGTGCATGCTGGCTTGCTGTCACTTTGTCATGACTTACGGGGACACTTAATGGAACAGAGCTATCGTTAATTTTATTAGTAGGCCTAGCACCTGTGCTTTTTCTATTATGACCATGCAAGGGGCTTTGTGATTGGCTTTTTTCTCTTGGTGCTAATAAAAAGAATTATTTGAATGTATGAGGAGTTTACATTTGAACTCCAACAATCAACATATTGAGTGTGAGAGGAATACAATGATAAATATATAAAATGTTCTACAACAGCATTAGATATAACATTATATGGCTCCTACACACTCAAAGCCAAAATTGTTGGTCATGTGTACGATCCAATCAAAACAACACTGTTCGTCTTTTCCTCTCTCTTTTCTCTGTTTCTATTTGACTCGCTGCTGTTGTCCTCTTTTCTCCCCAAACAGAGGCGGCTCCTGGCTCGTCCCTCCCCTCCATCAATCTCTGTCATAAATCTGTCAAGCGGGGAGAAAGGGAACTGCTGAATACAGATTTGTCAGCAATTAATCTAACCTCTATTACGAGACTTGGATATTGTGTTCTCTATAACAGAGAACAAAAAGCCACTCTAGCATGGAGCACTGCGCTGCATGTGTGTGTAGTGTCAGTGTGCAACCATGTGCTGTGTGTTTGGGAGAGGGAGAGAGAGCGTGTGTGTGTGTGTGTGTGTGTGTGTGTGTGTGTGTGTGTGTGTGTGTGTGTGGGTGTGCGCAGTAAGCTTTCATGGGTTGTGTTTGAACTGTTTTGTTGATGTTATTAGATATAGAATCACGTGAATAAACATTGTCTTTTGCCCTCATTACTCCGCTCAGCATTTTTCTTTATGCTTTATTGTCTTTTAAAAGAACATTACACAACAGTAAAAGCTTCTGGTGGACAGTAACTGCCTTTTAACCTTGAAGAGACATATAGTATGCTAAATGAGAGGCTGGCTAATTGACTTTCTGCACTTGAGAAGAGAGGTCACATGATGAGTGCATACTCAAGTGCATACCTATTTACTCTTGTGTGTGTCAGTGTGTTTTTGGTCTGCCTCATTGATTTTTCTGAATATGTGGAAAAGAGTCAATATCATATTTCCCAGAATAGACGATCATGATAATAAAAGGCACCAAAAATATCAGCAATAATAATTTGATAGCATAACAATTGTATAGTATTCTGTATGTGCTTTGTTTCCTGTTTCTTTGTTTAAAAGTGCAAATATTCAGGACATTGATGAATTTGAACATGAAGAGAACAAAAATGTATAATGTATTAGTCTCTCATCACTCTGACATTCATTTCCTGCCGCAAACAGGCCGAAGACTATCTGTACCTTTTGAAGACAATCATCTTTAAGATAAGGTCATAGATACATATGCAGTATTTCTTTTTTTAAATATATATGTTTCTCAAATTTGCCTTGAGTTTCTTTATTTTAAATGTGTTTTTTGTACGCACCATCTGATTCTAAGATGGACGTGTAAACAAGGTTGATTTAAAATAAACTACTGTACCCATGTCATCCAGTGGCTCCGCGGTGTTTTGAATCATTTTTA
>NW_011333197.1:51628-89128 GCF_000735185.1 Notothenia coriiceps | reverse complement strand
CAGCAGTACTGACAATGTTTCTGCTGCTTCTTGCACATTCCTGTCATTTTCTATGCCCTCTTTATTATGTTGCTTAACATTGTACATGCTGAAGTTTCTCTTCTTAACACATAATAATGTGACATATTCAATAGTTTGTCACATCAGGTTACATGTCTTTGCAGCTCTACACTTTACACAGTTGTTTCCCCTCATGTATTCCATGTTAGAGATGAGAGCCTCCTTGCACTTTGCTGTTGTGGTTTGCAGTGTTTGTGATGAAATGTGGGTGGCCTTAAAGAATTAGAAACTTGTCTCCGCTGGTTGTGTGGTTTTGTGGTCAGAGAGAAAAAGCCCCCCTCTCTCTCAGGGCATTTAGCATTGAAACTGTCCTGACTGGTCACTTGCACACGTGCATACACATAAACAGACAGAAAAAAATGAGGAAAAGCAAAAGTGAGTCAATATTAGTTTTCTGCAAATATTTCCCCAAAGTAAGTGTTCTCAATTGTCATTCTAACCTAATTAAACTTGTAGTAAATGCAAGCAACATAAGGGCTTTTTTTTTAATGTATGCATTTATCTTTAATTATGTCCCTATAATCAGATTTTAATTGGCCACAATCAAAAAATAAACATCCTCCTCTTGTACAGTGTGTGTTTTGGTTCTAACCCTGGCATGTGTGTGCTCCTCAGGTGGCAGCGTGTCGGAGCGGTGTTGAACAGTGAAATGAGCCATGGAGGGGTCCAAGAGGGCAGTCACTAGCCGAGCCACCACCAGGAGAAGCAGGAGGCCCCGCAGCATGCAGCTGGGCCCTCACTAGCACCAAGTGGACCCTCCTCTTCACCTGGGGCCAGGGCAGCAGAATGCTCAGTCCTGTCACCCCATACAGTAAGTCTGCACTGATTATTTTCACTTTACTTTACATGTGTGGATCATCCTGTCCAGGGGTGCCCACACCTTTTCAGCTTGGGAGCTACTTTTAAAATGACCAAGCCCAAAAGATCTACATACAGGGCCGCCCCTGCCCAATCTGTGTCAGGAGTGCGAGGGGGGCGGGGTGCTAGTGGAGTAAACGGCGGATAAACTGTGGCGCGCTTACACTAATTGCGCCGCATAAGCGCATAATAGTGCGCCGCATTTGCGCTTCAGATGAGGAGGTGCGGCCCCCTCATAACTGCATGAACCTGTATGGCACAATACAACTCAGACTGGCTTACCTGTACGTCAATCAAGTGGCAAATGCCACGGTAAGGATGGAAGATAGGATAACTTAAAAATATTTATTTTTTTTATTTTTTTTTTTCAATGCCATGCGATCTACCAACACTACCTTTGCGATCGACCGGCCGCTCGTGATCGACGTAATGGGCACCCCTGATCCTGTCCAATGACGTATCTGTTTTGCATGTTCGTGAACAATGCAAACTAGGTTGATTTGAGTCTGTTTTTCTGCACAACTTCATCTTTTGTCCAGGACTCATCTCCTGTGGTTCAGTAGAGGGAAGCGAGGGGCTGGGGGGGTCTCAGAGTAGTCATTTTGAGAAGACAGATATACTAATGGCTTTAACAGCTGAGTCTCCAGACTCTGCTTTGAGGAATTTCACAGAAAGTGTTCGTTTTCAGCTTTTTCAGCCCCCTCCATGTGAATATAGTAACAATTTGTTGAAACAGACAGAAGCTAAAGCCCCACTGTCTTTCTCAGGAGCAGCATGTACTTGTGAAGCAGTGCAGAGAGCAGCTGACTTTTCTTTCAGAATACTAGATACATAAAATGTTGTACGTATTTATAAACAATGATAGCACTATCACACCCATTGTCTTTATCAATGAACTGCAATCTAAAAGCTTGTCTATCAAACTATGATAATGGTGTTTTGTGTCGGAAACATTCATGAAAAATGCAACCTTATCAGAGTGGACAGATGTTCTGTGTTTGCAACATTATTATGTAAATTCAGATCAAATCAGATAAACCTCCTCGACACATCACAGTTCAGGCCGTGCTTGTATATGTGCTAATCATGAGAGGTTGCTATCCAGCCTGATGAATATGCTTATATTGATTGACTGGGCTATTGATTAGGCCAAGCTTTAACAGGATTACAACGCTAACCTGATTGGAATAATGCAACAGGGATTTATTCATAGGTTTCAATATTCTAAAGAGCTACACAGATGCACAGAGACAAACCACAGAAAACGTCTGTAAGAAAGAGAGAGTTTTGTGAGCGGAGAGAAGTTTTAGTAACGTACGTCTGTAACATTCCTCTCTCAAAAAGACTCACAGCGTCACGTTAGATAACTTCCCACAAATGTCTCGACTACAAGCAAACCTATAATAGTATTTATCTTTAAAAAAAACAACACTATTTTGATAGCAGATTCTCACATCTCTTTTCCATTTTACACACACCCTCACACAAGTAAACATGCAATCACGATCAACCACATCTCAGTATGAGCTATGGCTATAACGATGATTAGCAGTTTTAGCCCCTTTTAGCCACTAGTAACCAGGGTGAAGTGATTCTGTGAATGAAAGCCAGATCGTTAGTAACCTGGTGTCACCAGCTTCTCATTAGTCCTGCATAAAGGGACAAATAAACATTTACCCTCCGCCTCCATTCACACACACACATTAGTCCTCCATAGCAATCACGAAAGCTCGTAAAGCAAATTGTAGCACACCTTAGATCCTCATTAGGTGTTATAGTTAAGACCCGTGCTGCTGCGGGTAAAAGGACAGAGAAAGAGAAAAGTGAAGGGCAGATGGAGGGGACGCAAGGAGGGACTGGTCAGCTGCAGCCTGATATATGAGAGGACACAATAAGCAGAGAGGGGCCACAAGCGCGCGTGCGTGCGTGTGTGTGTGTGTGTGTGTGTGTGTGAGAGAGCTAAAGGAGTGGGGGTAGGGAAACTGACCACACAGGCTCGGACACACGGCCCTGTCTTTACTACAGCACAGCAAGAAGGAGGCTGGGTCATGAAATGGAGACTTCAGGGCAAAACAAGAGTGAACAATTGTAAAATAAAGTAAAATACAATGAGGGGGAAAGGTGGACTACATTTATTTAAGGTCAAGTAGTTCGTCAGTAGAGCTTTGTGTTAAAATTGGTGTGTGAAAGTCGACTCAGATAAGGGACAGTAGTAGATTGACTGACAGCTTTGTGGCCTGGTGGACTGTGCAGACCTGGAGAAAAGGGGGAAGGGGAAAGAGGGAGGTTTTTTTTCTCCTCAGCAGATCCTCCTTCACACTGGCCGCAACGTTTTAGACTATGGTCACTGCTTACATAACAATCTAACCCTCATTTCCTCGGTAAGCAAAGAAGAGAGAGATAGCTGTGTGATGAGTGTGGACCAATGACAACCCTGACAGGCTCCATGTGTATTCATATCCCATTTCTCCTCTGATGTATTGATTGTACAGGCAGTGGTGTGAATTAACTCTAACTAATACAAATCGGCCAATAATGCGCAAACAGCTGATAGGGTCATTCATCAGCACTGTAAGTGAGCGTGTTCTCTCGCTCCCTTCCTCCAGCCACAGAGTGGACAGTGTGTGGTGAGCGTGTGGAGAGGATATGTGCTTTGTAAATAGATCTCAGGTTAGATTCCTGGCATTCCTGCAGCCTGACTCATCCCATAGATGACCATGAGCTCCTCTGCCTGTTGGCCAGCTGAAGCTAAACAGTGTCTGAAGCACAATATGGAAGCTAGCTTGAGCCTGTGAGTGCATCTGGGTGTGTGTTTCTGAGTGTCTGCCCATCCTCAGGAAATGTAAGTCTTTGTTTATTGTGAGTGGAGTAAAAAGCACTAACACAGGACCTTTCAGCTCCAGATTTTGGTTTCCACTCCCCATCTAGCCAACCAGCCTGTGATGCTTCACAACCCCCCAAATCCCCAACCTAGTCAACCCCTTCCCCCACACGTACTTTCATCTAATTAACCCCTAATTACTCATACTGACCATGCAGTGGACGACAAGTCAGGCTATCCTCCACTGATGCACAGAAAACCTCTGACTTTCTTAATTGTGTTTACTTGAAAGAGAAAATCATTTGGTTTAATTGCTGCATATCCTATCGATGACAACATGTGACGGGTAGAGCAGTGAGGTTTTAGTGGAGGTTGTTGACAGCTCGATAGAGAGATGAGAGAGTTACACTCAGTCTAGTTCACGTTTCACAAATGGATCAAGCTCTTGTTTTCAGGGTTTCTGCAGGTTCTTAAAATTAAGACTCTTTTGCGGGCATAGGAAGATTAGTATGAAATACAATAAGTGCTAGAATTACTTATAATCTATTGACATGATTAAACAATACAGTAGTAATATACAGGTAATATAACAGGGTAAGTCGGCTCATATATATCATGGCAACTCAATACTTTTAACTTTATTGTCAGGGAGGAACTTCATTTTTAATAAAAATGTAATCTTATTAACAAAAAGCTAAGAATTAAAACATGGAGCTAAGAAAAATACCAAATTCCTAACACCCTATTGTTTATTTGCAAATTAACAAAACAATGCAGCATAACCTTCAGATCTATTAACTTTGAGATCTATTGAACTGTAATTAAGAACATTTTAGGTTTAAATGTAAGATTTTTAAGGACCTGCAGAAATCCTGCATTCCACATTGACGAGACGTGTTCTGGTGGACCTTGAGGCCATGTAGCATAATTATGTTTAGGTCACGATGACGAGAGAAGTGGAAGAATTTACATTCCGGCTCTGGGTAGATTAAAGGAGAATTACTTGTTTGTGTTGGGATAATTAAAAAATCTCAAGTCAGATTTATAATTGTGAGTGTAAGTGTCAAGGCAGCTACACCGCAGGTCACTCTGCGGTTTCTTTAAGTTCCCAGAGGATTTTGCGGCAGCTTACGTACGCCTCTCACCACATGTATATAACTCTAGTATCTGCAGGACTGGTCTGCGTGGGATGTTAGTATTTCCCTCTAACCTCGTTATGCTTGATCCCTTCTTGCCAAAACACGTTCAGTGGAGCACTTATCCGGATGTCATCTCCACTCTTCTCAATAATAATGCAAACATTTGTTATTATTTAATTAGCAAAGCCATTTTGAAACGTGCACATTTACTGTTACTGTTTTATGTGAAGAAATTAATCTGTGAGTATATTAACATAACTATGTTTGGAGTAAGATGTTGGTATTGAACTGAGACCTAATACTGGTCCAAGTGTCACTTCACCGTAGCTTGAGGTTAGGAGTTCATGTTTTCAAATAAAGTCAAAATGATCAGCATTCTCATTCATTTCAATGTGAGAAAGATCCGAGAGCAAAGGGAAAATTCGAGGTACAATGTGCTGAAAATACACCGACTCACTGAGTGCAGGAAAGTACATGCACTGAGCAACCATATTGTGCCAAAATGTTTCTATACGTCAAAAAAAAAAACGGGGTAACTATGAATCTTTAACGTGTAACATTTCTTAAGTAACCTTCCTAGCCGTGATGACAGTTAGAGCCTAAGGAAGTGACGTAGGAAACGCGTAGTGACAGCACACATAGCATAACATATTTCTTTAAATAAACCGACTGCTCTTTCATGGTGCTGTTTCTATGTTTTCTCCTCGCTGTGAGCTGCCCCTTCATCTGATGTGTCCAGTAGCCGCACTGCTGCAGGACAAAGAGGAAGCACTGGTGGACAGTATGATAATCACAATGATTAAGGAAAGCTGTCATAGCACCAAGCCGGCTTAGTACTCATCTTTGTCTCTTGGTAAGCCAAGCATGGCCAAGAATGAAGGGGTGTTTCCAAGCCCTGAGCCAACATGAGGTGCTAGATTAGAGTAAGGGGCTCCCCTCACTCATCCTTCCTAATACCCCAACCCTGCTCCCTAAAATCCTCACTTTAACACAGATGTCTGATGCTAGAGCACTTGGGAACAGTAAGAGGCTTTAATCTGGCCCAAAATCTGAATGGGAAATAGGCAAACATGGTTGCATTCTCTAAACTACTAAGTATCTATTGGGAATATGAGATCATGAAAAATAGTATATTATTTGTCAGCTGACAAAGAATAACAATGGTTTATTAAGCGTTACATAACAAACTGGAGTTTTCTAGTTATTGTTATTTTAGTAATTAGTGCTTTATTATAATAGGTATACCCTCTATAGGTATCTCAGACCTTTTGTGCCTTTAAACATTCTTATTTTGTAACCATGTATGTAACTATTATTATATATGTTATTTTAATGTTGTGCTATTGCACACAATAATGATCAACATTTGCTATGTTGCTCAGCCTTGGAATAAAACCTTCTTCTGAGTTTTTGGTTTGCAGCCAGCTCCTGGGAGATTGACACTGCAATAAGCCTCGAGTGCTCTAATCCTTCATTAGTCTGGTCCTTAACCCAGGCAGACCCTCCAGTTTATTCTTGCATCTCCTGATCACACAGTGATCCTCAGTTTTAACATTCCTCCGCTGCATTTTGAGAAGGATCCCAGACACATTAGATTACTGTGGTTTAATATGTCTCGGATAAATGATAAAGCATCGGGTGAAGACGGGGTGAGAGGAGTAGATTGAAGGTGAGGCGGCGATCGGTCGGCTCGTGCCTGCAATCAGCATGACCAGTGAGTATCAGTCTGAAGAGTGTGTGTTTCTGCTGGGACTGGATGAGTGCGAACACTGCAACAAGGCATCAGTCTCTTTCTCAACAAAGTTTGTAATTCTCTCATGTTATAACCCCTTCTTCAGCATAAAACTGGAGAGGTAAACATACTATTGTAGAAACAATGTGTACAGCTGTAAAGTCTGATATTGGGTATAACAATAGACCAAAATCACAATTTTGCCACTAAGAGCTTTACAATCTGTTAAACCAACAACACCATCTATACTGCTGTACCCTCGATTAAAGAAAAGAGAAAAAACTAAGAACAAAATAAACTCCAGTCTCAGAAAGTTATTTTGTTGTCAAATGAGTAACAACTTCCAACTCTCCCCCTCTGAAGACGCTGTGATGCTTCCTACTGATACACAATGAGTTTATTCCTTCAGGCTTTTTGGGAGGACCTTTTTTATGGCTCTGATATTGATACTAAGCGTACACAGTAGACACTGTAGTTACGAGTTAAAGGGTTTAGGGGCTCCCTAACCTTGTGCCCATTAGATCTATTCATGATCTGTAGATTACTCTGAAATACAGAGAATCAACTCCCTCTGGTCGGGGTTAAACATTTTACTAGTTGGTTATTTTTTATTCTAAATCTAGTGTACAGAAACATCTCTTGTATTCCTTCATTTTGAGCAGTTTTTGTGAATCTGTTGACCTAGAAAGAAATGTGTGTGTGTGTGTGTGTGTGTGTGTGTGTGTGTGCGTGCGTGCGTGTGTGCGAACATAAGCCTTGTGCAACTACTGTTTTAATGCCCAGGATGAGCACCATGGCCAGTCAGACTCCCAGGAGCACAGGGTGGAGCTTTGCTGGTCGAGAGCACTGCGATCCCTGGATTGGATGAGTGGGATTATTGGGCTGAAGGATCATTTAATTTAGGGATCAACATGTGGACCATTTGAGACCCATATGGTGGTCCTGGTGGACATGTCACACAACCTGCCATTCACCACATGTACGCTGTTTAAGAGCAGGCATGTGAGTCGTCCATAGAAGGCAAAAGGCCAAAACTCAGAACAGTTACAAAGAAGAGATACATTTATGCCAAAATATTGCAAGATATATTGGTGCCAATGTATTGATATAAAAAAAAACATGCACTTGGTCCACCCCTGTTGGTGAAACTGAGGCAGTAACTTCTTCCATGTCCAGTGCTGTTGTAGGGATTGGGAAGCCCCTCTGGCTCAGACCTGGGGTCCGGACAGTTTAATAATACTCTGCAATGCCTGGAATGTCAGACTAAAGCCAGTTCAAAAAGACAAGGCCTGCAAAAGCCAATCAAAGCCCACAACCAATAAACCAGTGGATTGCTTGTTTGTGTGAATGTGCATGTATTATCACACATTGCACGTCAAATTCTGATCAAATCGATTGGTTAATAGTGGTCGTAGATAAACTGGTCCAGTCTTGCTGGGCAGTATGATGAAAACCTACTCCGATACCCCCTCCGCACACTGACCCCGCCTCCTATCCCCCATCCAGCAGACCCCTGAGGTTTGGGCCGAATTAGATCACATGCTCGGTGGGGGCGGCTTTGTGCACTAAGAGAGTCACAGAGAGACAACAATGGCCCTAATGTGAGAGAGGCAAAGGCAGAGGGCAGCTCGCGGGCTGATAGAGGCTTATCGCCGTGGAGACCGGGCTGGGGGCTATGTTGCCGGCTTCACATAAAGATTAGAGCAGTTGTCCCCTGCCTGGACGAGGCTGTGTAGAAGAGCACAGGCTAAGCATTGACATGGTTCTGGAAAAAGGGTCAGCCATTCGATGTGATTATGAGGGCAGATATTCATGAAGCCGGACTCAGGAGGAGGCAAAACATCTCAAACATCTGGGTTGGACATAATGCTGCAAAAACAGTTCTCTTCATTAACTCTGATACATTATGTTTTTTGTGGGCTGCTGATGTCGGCCAAAATCTGTGGCGAATTGCATGGGTTAAGAATCTTAGTTGATGCATAAACGAAAACCAGTACTTGTTTTGTATAGTGGTGTCAATCGATAAAAAAATGTAATACTGCTAATCACAATAATTATCTAGGATTAATCACATCATGAATAATCAGTTTAAAGAGTAGTATTAACTTGAACCAACACATGTGTGGTGTTGTAAAACAAAAGTTGTTTTACTTTATAAACTTTTCTGCTTTTTTGTTTTGGTTGTGTGATTTGGGGATGGGTTGGGCCTTGTATATTTTTTATATTCGAAGACCCATTTAAATGTTTTCAATTGTGTGGACTAATTCAGCTCTGGTCTCGTTTTGTCAGGTCTGTTGAAGATGCACTGGTCCCCGGAGCACGCCGCCCCCTTATCTCAGTGGCCTGAGCAGCACCTAGATGTCACCTCTACCACCTCACCGCCATCTGCCCACAAACACGACCCCTACGGCGCGGCTGGTCGCCGTGGCTACGGCCCTGGAGGTTGCCCCTGGGCCAGTGATGACATATCGGCCCTTACGGCTTCTTCTCTGCTCAAACGCTACGCTGAGAAGTACTCAGGCTTGGAGCTGGCCTATGATCGCCCTCCTTCAGGGGCCTACCCTGAGCCTGGGACTTTCCTGAAAACTGAATCTGAGCCATGGGTTCTAGGTCAGGGCATGGAGTGTTACCCTGGACTGGAGGCATTAACTGGCAAGGTGGGCATCCCAACCACAGGAAGTGTGACAGTAGTGAGCAGTAACTTGGCCTCTGAGCCAGGCTTCGGTGGTGCTGGCTCCTGCGGGGCGCCGTCCTCTCAGGATTACCCTCCTGCCTACAACAGCACCTACCTGTCCTCAGGTTACTGCCCTCAGCCCGGCGCAGCACTTCCCCCTGCCCCTCTACACACTCTGCAGGCCGCACCCACTCTAGTACCCAGCTACAGTGCCAGTACTCCTGTCTACAACTACCCCCCAGGGTGCTACCCCCAGCCCGGCCTGTCCTCTGGATACAGCCACCCCAGTGCCTCCTACCTGCCCCCTGGAATCAGTGCCCCTACTCCACTGGCCCCGAGGCCCACCATGGTTGGGGGCGGTTACAGCTACCAAACTCACAGCCTTGGAGGGAGCTCCGAGGGAGGGGTGCCGCTGAAACGCAAGGCCTTCGAGATGGCAGAGGAAGGACAGGAGGGAGCGGAAGTGGAGGGATCCCGCTACAGAAAGTACGGAAACGGTCAAAGCAAAAGTCACGGCAACGGGCACGGCAACGGCTACGATTTGAGCGTCTCTGCCTCAGACCCACAGGCCTACAAACCAGGAAAGCCCATGATGTCCCCCTCCTACGGCGGGGCAGGGGACTACAGCCCCCCGCCAGGCTTGGCAGGAGAGAGTGCTTCAGCGGAGCACAGCTTTCCTCAGCAACAGAGAATGTCTATGAAGATCCCCGCATCGCACACACGATCTGAGGACCCCGCTGCAGGGCGCTGACAACAGAGAGGATCTCTGTTTGAAACCAACCAGGCTTCTTAATCTAGGGAACAACATTGGATCTGTCAATGAAAGGTTTAATTTCACTAGCACACAAGACTGGTATTTCTTGTGCATCTTTAATATTTTCATTATTCCTGTTTTTCCAAAGATTCACAGAGGCATTTTGCCCTGCAAGGTTGAGGTAAGTCTTAGGGGTGAGGTTAAGGCATTCTCTACATAGATAGCTTTAAGACAGTCTAAAGGTGTGAGTGTCTGTTTCTCTCAGGATCCTATTTATTTCCTTTTCTGCTACTGCTGCAGCTTCACTGAAATGTTGCTGTTTTAGAAGTTGTTGTAATTATTTGTGGTCATTATGTATGTAAAAGGCCTTTGACTGCAATACTTTTAACCACACCACAAAAAATCATTACTGACCAAAAAGTAAGGAGAGCAATAACTGAGATGGTGAGATTGCCATACTACTTCAGCACAATCACTGCTACTTTACACAGCTGACCCTGAGGCTCGGTGTGTCGCCCTGCCTCGAAAAATGAATGTTTCCCCGCTCATCCCTCGCTTTCTCGCCACCTTTACTCACTCCAAACTTTCTTTCAGTTTTTTTTTCTCGTTCTTTATCTTATCCTATCCAGGTGTCCTGCTTCTTTTTTGGCAAAAATATTTTTTTTTCTTGACTGTCCAGTTAATACTTAACAAGCTGCTTATCAAATGATTACATATAGAGTATATGAAACCGACCTTTAAAATTGTTATGATGTAAAAAGTGGGGAAATAATCTAAAATGTAATGTCCGTTTAAAAATGTATTTAGCTTTCACAAAATAACAGCATACCTGTAGATGCAGATTTCTCCTCATCTTGGAACTAACAGCTTTATTTCTAAGGAACCTGCCGATAAAAATGCAGCTTACACATTTACTATTAAAATGATCACAAGCAATAGTGATTGTACAAATCTACAAAACAACAACAACAATGCTTAAGTCTGCATACTATAAAACCTCACTCAGAGAAAACAGTTTAACAGCCTGTTTGTTACTTCTGTTTGGATGCACAGCCCGGACTGAGAGTCTCAGCGGAGGAGAAGTGCTTTTGAGTTCCTCGTCTTTTTTTGCTCAGTATTCTTAATGAAGATCCAACCGCTTGTTTGCTATACGATTTACTTTTCTTTTTTTTTTTAAATATGCATTCTCTTTACTTTTGCCTCTCAAAAGGATGATTATAGTTGTGTTATTGAATACTCAGGAAGAATATTGTTACCTCAGAATGATAAAATAAGATTGTATGTTATTACCTTAGGGTGTTTGTAGGGAGCTTTATGGAGCAAGATGAAAACGGAGCCATGGCTTTTATTAAGAGCAAAACGAACTCTGAACCCTTCAGGGAAACAACACACTTACAAGGCCTTTGATGCTAACAGTAGAACACACACACACACACACACACACACACACACACACACACACACACACACACACACACACACACACACACACACACACACACACACACACACACACACACACACACACACACAGCTTCTTAGCTATGGGGAAATTAAACTTGAGGTTTTTGTACCAAGGCCTGAAATGTTGAATGTAATTCAGATATTTTTTTTAAAAGGACAATATTCGCCATAATGTACATCAATTATGTTTTTAGATATACTGTATGAAACATATTTCTTCATGTATAGATGTAATTCTCTTATAGGTTTTGGTGGAGAAATTAATGACATGTAAAGTGTTAGTGTAGTTAGCTGTAGGGAATAGTTTTTCTGTGGACAAATTCAAAATTGAGCACTCCTGAAAAAACAACTTTGACATATCAAGACATACAAATATTACAGCATATGCTCTATAATAGATATGTTTATCAAATGTCTTAATAGTGTCCAATCTCCAGTTTCTTAAATTAGTATTTTAAACTGCTTGGCACACTTTCACCATCTTGATTTGAGCTCTAACATGAATTGACATCATGAAGAAGGGAGAAGTTAGATATTTACCAAGTATGTGCACTGTCAGAAAATATGTACAGTTACAACTGTAAATCTTTATTTCCACCGAGTTGTAGCTTTGTAACTCCACAATCCCTTCATACTTTGTGCCATACCAATATTTTTTGTGAAAAAACATGTGCAGAGAGCGAATCCTCTTTTAAATAGAAAGATTTAGGCTGAAATGCAGATTCAGATTTAGTCTTACATTGTAAGTGTTGAAAAGGTATTTTATTTGGAAATATATTCATGAAATTTAACTGGCTGGAAAAATACCTGCAGGACACAAATATTACGTTTAAAAATATGATTTAGAAAAAGCTAATTAACAAAAAGGTGTTACACAAAACATCATGTATTCTTACCCCCAGATTTTAAAAGTATTTAAGCGCTTAGCTAAAACAAGTGAATGCTCTTCAACGCCTCACAAAGAATGTGCTCTACATGAACCTACACACTGCAACAAACGACAGTATATCCGTTTTTCTTTTGGTGTTACTTTGATTCATTGAAGTTATAAGTTGAATGTGTCCAACTGACAGAAAAAGGCGTTTCAGTGTTATATATCAGTTCAGTTAGCTTTTGTTGTATCTTGTACATTCTCTGTAACCATTTCTACCTCATTTTGAAGACATTGTACATGGAAGTATTTATTTCATGTCATTTCACATGCCAGTTTAAGAGAGCAATGTTTCCAATTGTTTTGACCTGTAAAAAGTCTACCTCACTAAAGACTGTTGTGTCATGGAAATGAAGATATCACACCAAAAAAACCTGACTTTGTCTTTTTGTCTGTGTAATTCCAAAAAGGTTTAAAATGGGTATGCTTTAAATTTGACCTAAAATGTTTTTATATCTTGTCCTTATACATATACATTTGCTCTTTTAAACCAGGTACAAGCCTAATATATGATAAATGATTGTTCATTCAAAATGCTTTATTTTATTGGTTCACATTTTTATTTCCTAGGACCTTTTCTTAAAAAAAACATGTATTAATAGTAATACACTACATTGTGTTCACATGGAACAACAAATTCCAATAATTAACCTTAGGCCTGTGAGTCACTAAATAGGAAATCAGTCAAACAGGCGAACGTGTGAAATTTGTGTACAGGGCACTCACCGTATAAAAGGAGTAAGGTTTCATATGGTAAATAAAGAATTATAATATTTACTTGGGATTTCATTCAAGGAAATTCCTCTGTGATTTAAAAGTGTCTCTGAGTATTGTCACTGTTTCCCTATAATCTGTATTATATATTACTTACCCGAATACTTTCTAGTAATTCTTAAAACTAAAATAGACCAGTGAAATCAAAAGTTACCAATATCTTTTTTCTCTTGTGAGTCATTTTGTTAAAACAATATTTTGAGTCCAAGTTGTAAAACTGGAGGGGAGCCAAGGGGCCATTTGTGTTATGTACAGAGCCCATAATAAGCTCAAGAGAGCGTAGAATAAAAGGACAGGAAGAGTGGAGAAGACCCTGACCCTCTTCCCCTTGACACCACCCCCTGTCCACAGCTTCATTGTCTGGAGGGCGGAGGGCATGCGCTGGCGTGTGACAGATGTCCAAAACTTTTGTCCTTTCCATCCACAGTGAAATAACCCTGCTGCCTGCAACACCAAAGTATCTCACAGCAAAACCTCTTTGTCCCAAACTGTTTTACATAAAATGTATCTTCAACTATAGTGACCAACCGCCAAGCCCCTGCATCATAAAGAAACCTCAAACCACATTCCTGTGACTGGCTGCAGGAATTAAACCAGCTATGCTCATTAAAACCTTTCGCTTAGTGTCTGGTCTCATTTATTAATCCCAGCTCAACCTCTCACTACCCGACTCACTTCTCACTGAGCAATCAGCTCAGCAAACCATTAATAAGTACATCAAGTTTAGATTTAGTTGCCATCAATTCAACCGATAATATGCAAACTGGGCCCCTTTCCTAAATGCAATGCCTCTGTCAGCCCTAACAATCATATCAATTTCTTCTCCAACTCACACAGACAATGGCTGCTGCAGCTTCTGCACTAGTGGCAGTTTAAAAGTATAACAGTGACATCTATAGGCTCTTATTAGAAGTACATCATTGTATTGAAACATTGTCAAAGCAATAGTGATAATTGATAGACAACTACCAGAAACTGTTGCAAAGTCATTCACAACATTTAGAGAAAATATAAACACATTTTAAATTATAAGTTAATATGCATTAGGGAGGCCCTATTAGGCTTTTTTTTTGTTTTCCATGTCATGTTCCCCCTGCCTGAAAGGCCTCGATAGGAATCCTTTGTGTGACATCACTATGTAACACTCATGCTTCCGCTCCAACACATTGTAAGATGGGCTGGGGCGAGACCGCGAGACATCTCTAAGCGGTTGACCAATCACAACAGAGCTGGACAGCTAACCAATCAGAGCAGACTGGGCTCTGGTTCAGACAGAGGGTGAACGTGCTGCAGCATAGGCTGTATGAGAAAGATAAAGTACTTTTTGAAAATGTAAGCATGTAAACATGTCACAGTAGAGGCACTAAATACAAATATGAACCTGAAAATGAACATTCCTCTTACCCAGAGGTGATACCGTACAGTTTCTGGTTGCTCTGCAGATCTTCAGTCTGAGGGGAATCTTCAGTTTGTCCAGCACTGAGGTGGACTGGACTGCAAAGTCTGTAAAACGTAGTAGTAGTTGTTTCGATGTGTTCTTAACTCAACAATGTAGACATTTTACACTTTGTATGGAAAGAACGGCCCGTCTACACTACAGGCATCAAAAAATCAAAAGGCATCAAAAAATCAAAAGGGATTTGATTGGCTTATGCCAAGCATCGAGCCTCAAAAGTTGAACATTGGTCAACTTTTGATGCCGATAGATGCTCGTGATGCTTGCAAAGCCATGCCATGCTCCCCACAATGCAGTTCGGCGAAGATTAAAAATCTTCTCACCCCATTCAAGTGAATGGGCGAAGCGTTGAAAGCATTTTTCGATGCCTGTAGTGTAGACGGGCCGTTGGTGAAAGAAGCATAAGATCATTAAGTATAATATTGAGAAAAGAACCCTCCTTTTACCAATAAAACGTTTCCATCAAGAACTGTTCTAGTTTTGTCAAACAAAGTTAATCTGCAAGATAAGTAGAAGCAATAAAGCACATTAATAGCAGCACATAATATAGATATTACATAAAAAACATTAATATTATTTCCTTAAATATTTGTTTTCACATTCACCTTGTTTGCTAGCCTGACTGTCGGTTATACCGTCATAAAGACGGGAGAATCGCAATATAAATGCAGTATATTTACATTTAAGCAATTTCTCCATACATTTGACCAATACTCATTATTCTCAGTAATAATAATAATAATAACAATAATAATAATATAGCCTACAGTTTATCATTCAGCTAGGCTAAAGTTGATGGGTTGTTGGACTCACTGTGGAGGGGGAGCTCTGGATGCTAGCTGCGGCTAACACCAGGGCCGACCAGGGAACTAAACTGGAGGATCCTGTGGTCTAAAAAAAACAAATGTTGGTGAATAATTATCTTTGTACATTTTGTAGTAAAATGTCACTACCTGAAGTTGTTACCAGTTAAAGCGGACTTTTGAAAACACTTGGTTTGGAAGTGGGCAAGCCTACATCTAAAACGTTTTTGAGTCCTCACACTTGTCTTACAGGCTAAGCCAGAAATGCAACCTTAGTCAGTATTTTTAAATCTTAGTTAGAGTATTTATTTTGTTATATGTATTGGACTTATATAACATTATTTTGTAATTAATATTTGTTATGAGTTATAATTGATTATATCTGGAAGGCTAGGCTACAAAACCTCTGTCGTTGTACTTTTTTCAATGTTTAAGGGTAAGTCTTCCTTACCCAACAATCTTCTGTCTTGCTGTTATCTCCGAACACAGGATTATCAGCCATTTAATATTTGTATACAACACCATTGAGGAACTCATGTCATACTACCTCTCATGTCTACGACTACCAGCATGAAATATCTCTTTAACTTTTATAAGGTTTTTTGAAGTTATTTCTTTCATGCCCCTAGATGGCGTTAGATAGCTGTATATCTGAGACACTTCACTAATGCCTGCTGGAGGGGCTTCAGCCATAAACACAGTTAAAAGCTGTGATCTCTGCAGACACTTTCAGGGGAAGAGATGAATAACAGAGATCCCAACCCAGCAAGGGCATAGAGGGCTATGCTCTATGATGGATTGGTAAAACAGGGATAAATCTGCAAACATCTATCAGATCTTTTTATTAATTATGGCTAAATTGAACTCAAATAAATTTCTCAGCTAGGTTATATGAAGTATGTGAAGACTTTACTCAAGATAATAATGCCCAGTCCTCATGCACCTCCTCATTGCAGATTGATTGCACTGAGTGAGTCTATACTGGGTCTATATACATTTACTGTATTTGATCTATGCACCCTCTGCCTCTCCTCTCATCTTCTGCAGACCTGACACAGAAATAGGAAAAATACAAGTGGTGAGCAACAACCATTACCTCATCAAGATACTTGATCAATACTACCGATTACATGCAATTGATTCCTTAAAGACATACAATATCCCTCTGTCTCCATCCTTTACACACAATTCCTTCCTCCTCTCTCCCTACCTCCCTACCTCTCACACAAACTTGCTCAGACAGCCCGACGAATCACACCAATGTCCTACTTAATCCACGTCCCACCTCTGCAACCAAGCCCTGCTGTTCAGATGAATGCAAGTAGGAAATAAACATAAAAGGTTGAAATAAAGACGAAGCATGTGTTTAGCACAATATGTAACATTTTGATGGCAGAGGAGAGTTACACAGTTATAAAAGCAACAATTCCTACAGATCATCAGTTAATCATTTTATAATCACCTAAAATGTTTTTTTTTAAAAACACGGCCAAGTAGATTTATCAGAATGTTAGACTATAATGTTTTCTAACAACAGAGTAAGATACAGCATTGAACTAAACATAATGTATTGCACTGAAAATGCATGCAGTACTGCAGGTAGGAGATGAAGGATAAACATTTAGCAACAAATTAGCTTTTCGCTATGTGTGTTTCTGCCCATTGTTCTAATTTACTTTTCATCTTCCTGCTTTAGCTCGCTCTCCCTCTGCTTGCATGCTGTGGGAAAGGAGGTGCTTTACAGTGCACTGTACAGTCTGAGCCTATTGGGAACACGCTGCTGACTCAGCCCAGGCCACTGCATTCATATATCTGCACTGCAGTGCTGTCTCTGCTTACTCCCCCCTCCCCTCCCTGCTCCTTTTTCTCAGTCAGTGCGCCACCTTGCACGCACATGCGCACACACACACACGCACGCACGCACACACACACACACAGACAGAGGAGGGGGAAGGAAGGATGGAAACACACATGCACACACACACACACACCTGCTTTTATAGTCATTTCAGTGCTGTTGCACCATGACACACCCAACCCCATCAACCCAAACAATGATCGTATTCAAAACATGTACAAAGACAATGTGATTAAAGCATTTTTGATGTATATTGTGTTGTGTTCAAACCTTAACACGCTGTCTTTTTGTTGCTGCTGTCTGTCCTCCCTGTCCTGTGAAGCTTGCAAACATGTTCTCTGCCATGTTTGCAACGTGTTAAAGCAAATAAAGGGAACATTAGCAACAATTAAAAACACAAACAAAATCACCTTGAGCATGAACATGTACCATTTCACTTGAATACCTTAAACGTTTAAATTCTCACAGTTATCAAAGTAAATTAGGTGGTTTAAACAGCAGAAAAAAACATCCATCATCAGACATGTTGGAACATATGCTGCAGGATGAAGTGACAGTCAATAATGTTGTATCCAAGAACGACACCAGCCAGAGGTGTAACTGGAAGGCTGCTTTATTGTTTGGAAATAGATTCGTGCTCAAATGAAGATATTCTTTCACTGATTCTCATTTAATCGTCCCATGTGGTTGTGCAACACACGTCCTCTCTCTGACTGTATTAGTGGCAAGAGATAATGACAGTCAAAAGATATTTTTTTCAGTTAGCCTATTTTCAGGAAAGAAAAGAAATGTATCTCAGTCATGCTACAAAAGAATGGCCTCATATACCGATTGGTAACCCAACATTTGGAAATGAACAGAAGTGTAAAACAGAAGGCAAGCTGTTCCCTTTACTAGCCCGAGAGCCGGTAAACAGAACACACAGAGAGAGCACTTGTACTACATGACTCTACAAGATGTTAGTCCAGACAGTCTATTCTAGGTGGTGAATTTTCAGTTTACAAGTTAATTTTGATCTCAATACATCATTTCTATCGTGCTCCGTTTTGATTCACTCCCATGGGTTTTTAAGATCCTCATTGCTGATTTTATCGACAGACTAAATAGGAAGCTAAAAAGGCACGTGCCGTTAAGAGATATTGCACCATAAACAAACACACAGACAGTTAAGACAACCAACCCTTAAATCATTAGATATATCATATTGAAAGTGACAGCAAAATTAAAGATCAACTCCAAACTGCAGCAGTGTTAGGGGGAAACATGGAGGAGGGTTAGAGCTGAAACGAGCAAAAATCTGTCACACAAAGTGACCTCCCACTGGGGCGCACTGGTGAACCAGCCGTTGCCTGTAAAAGACTGTGAGTGTGTGCACATAAGTGTGTGTGTCTGTCTGTGTTTGTATTATCTCTGTGTGTACAATATAGGAAACTAGGGGCAAGACATCTTCACACATGTACAAAAGGGTATGCTGGTAGTGCAATCCTCTCACCAAGGCAGGCTCCACAATTCTCAGCAAGCAGCCAGTACAACACCATGCATTGTACGCTGGTACCCAGTATGCAGAAGTCCTGGCAGGCCAGAGTTTTGGTTATTCTCTGAACATACCACACAAAGAAAGAAGCATGATCAGTTACACTCTGTGGTTCTGGTATCACCTCAATGCAAGGAGTGGACAGGAGAGTATATATACTATATATATATACGGTAGAATATATATATAATATATATGTAATATAGATCTGTATATGTTTGTATTGATTTATACACTTTTAAATACAATTTCTGCTTTTTAATATAGATTCTTTTAGCTTACTCCCTTCTTTTTTGTGAAAAGTGACTCAAAAAAATCTACTCCATCTAACAAATGTGTCACAGCCTAACAAGTGTGACAAGGGGTGTCAGCTGGAAGCCATTCTATTTACGGTTATTAATATTTAGTGTTAGATTAATAGCTGTAGTTTTTTAAGTAATCCTGTATTTACAAAAAACTACACATGCCGTTAAAATAAAATATATTACATTATTTATAGTTTCTTTAAAAAGTCCATTCTTCGCAGTTTGTGTCGCATAGAACATAGCCTGAACTGTATTTTTTTTTTCCCGAATGGATGTATGTGTGTGTTTTTTTTAGTTTTCGTTCTGTATCCATGGTGATCTGGGAGAAAATGGACGTCGGTTGCTTTTATGCTTATCATTCAGAGTTTTATTTGGTTCAAGGTAACACCCACACTGATTTTGGGGATCTCATGCAGCAACTGGACCATAAAACTTGAGAACGGATGAGGGCGTTAATCATTAACAGGAAGTGACATCACTGCACAACAGGAAGTGCAAAAGCTGTGGTGTGGTGCTTAGGCTCACAGTACCATTCAAATGCATCCAGTGCTCTAGTTTATTTTGTATTTGTTATGCAATAGAGCAATATGATGGGAAAAATAGCAAATAAGAGGCTCAGAGCACTTGTTAACTACTGAAATCTGGGGCCTATCCTCTAAGCACAGAATTAAGAGTGCTTCTTAAACCAACATATCCCAATTCACTCTCATGACATCTCCTCTGTGATTCCTATCGGGGGTGAACAATAATATTTTGTTTATCGAAATCAATTGAGACCAGACTACAGTCCATAATGACTTAACCACAAATGTAATCTGCTATCAATATAAACGCGGCCAATACAAGCGAGCGAAATGTTGCTGTTTCACTGAGATGCTTCTAGCCCTATAATTCAAAGCGTCGTAAGCAGGAAGCGCCAAACTGGCCCCTGACCGGGCGGCTGTCGAGATCTTTGTCCATCGACATGGCATTAAACACAAAAGAGTAAAACGTGATTTCATAAATACTCCCATCACATTCACTTGCATTTTGTTGCAGAGCTCATAATAGTACATCTATAATATCTCCTGAGAAAAAGGGATGAATTCTTCAAGCATTGCATACATTTCTAGGGTCTCTCTGTCTAATAATGACAGCAAAAAACTGAATGGGCATACTTCACCCAATCCCACGCCATGGACAAAGGGCAACAAGGGATAACAAGGCAGATCTCTTTGGCTCCTCCACACACAATGTTCTCATCACCCATCTACCATGTTCTGTTCCTCATCAAAATAGCATTCGACTAACAACCATCAAATATGTTCCGACACAAGACCGCTTCCCTCATCGTCATCATAGATGTGGCTTATAAAGTGTGTTAAATAAGACTTATTACCCACCAAACATGAAAATTATGTCAGGGAATAAAATTAAAATAAAGAAACATTGAAATAAGCTACAATAGCCAATACATAATTTAAACCATTCTCAGCTCTTCCAGAAAGGTCTCACCACCCAAAGAGAAACATCAGAAAGGAGTTTGCCATACCTGTGAAATCCCCACAAACCACTTATAACCGACAGTAGGACTCCCAAAATGCCTGCTCACACAAAACTAAAGGCAGATGGTATGGAACATTACATAGGTGCATACAAATTATAAATATAAGCATTTTAGATTCAAAGTGTTGCGCCCTTGAAAACATTAAGTCCAAATTAACAAACACTTCAGTCCCATGAAACACACAGACATCCGTTTTTCCACATCTTACACACTCAAAATCTCCAGAGCAGCAAATAAATTGTTTGGATTTCACCCACTGATCCACTGTGGCGGTATTATTCACCAACATATTCCATTCTTCTGTCTATAGAGGCAACAATTTAAACATCTGAAATAAGTTGAGTAATGAGATAAAAATTCAGATCCATTTTAGATTATCAACCCCAATATCACTTATCTTTGTTAAACAATTGACTCTGAACTCTGAGCTTTCAAATTGTGACAATGTCTCAATCTTACAGTCGAGCCACTGCTGTGGTCTGAGTATTAGTGTCTTGTGGACTATGATAATTCATGCAAGATTTCTGATCAAAACATGCCATCATGCAAGTCATTTCTATGCATTGAACAAGCACAATTATTTATGTATTTGTTTGGAAATCTTTCTGAGTAAATATAAGCCCTTGGCCCGAGTTGACCCCATAATAAACAGATCCTTAACCAATTGGTGTGAAAGCCCATGTAAAAAAAACATTTTGATGTGGGTATAACAAAGATAAAATGAGTAGAAGAGTTACGTGACATGGGCAAAATGTTGAATATTGTTCTTTTTTTGTCTGTTTGCATTTTTGCTGCTCAAATGAACAATTTCTAGCTTTAATAAAACGGAAAAGTACTTCCAACGCTCTGTCATTTTTGTGTCTTTCACTCATCAGTCATCCTTCTGTTTGATCTTATAGAGTGAGTGTGTCATTTTGCTCCTCTACACATTTCAGTACCAGATGACACACAAGCACTCACTGGCTGCTTTAAGAAGACAATCCTTCAGCATCAAGCAGCAGCATCCTTGTTTTTCCTTCACAACACTGTCTTCCATATGGAATCCATTACTGTGTCCAGGCGCTGAATTCCTTTAGTGTTTTTTCATTCTACCTCTTGGTGTAGAGTTACTTGTCTTATCTGTAGAGCAGTGTTAAAGTGAGCTATCTGCCTTTCAGCAGACACAGACATTCCCTTGTCTGTTTTTCATTCCCTTTTGTTAAGATCAGTAGTCTAGATACAACAATGTCACACAGTATGCTGATTATGTTTGGTTTGACTGAAGTTCAAGAGTCTTCAAGCTGTAACAGACCAAGTTGCTTCCCTCTGCATCAATATAAGAATGAAGTCTGTAAACAAATTATTGATTATTATTTTTTTTTCTGACTTGCAAATGAAATAATCTGTACATCTGTGTGGGTGAGTTTCCTCTTGCTTTGCTTGAAGTTACATTATTATAATTGTTATTGTTATTACTGTGATTATTATTCCAACGCTCTAACATTTAGATTCCCTGATGTCTTTTTGGTTTCTTCCCTTCTCTTTCCTTCCTCCCTTGTCCTCATTGTTGCCGTCCTCTTTTTCCTTGTCAGGTTTGGTTACACTGTCATAAGAGGGCAGGGAGGCAGTTGAGGGAGTGCCCTCCTTCTTTTCTTGTTCCGGATTGTTCCCGCCATTCTCCACCTTGTTATTGACTCGTTTGCGCTTAAAGACAAAACCCCGCCTCCCCAGGTAGGCACGGTAAGACCGCTGAATGATTCTGGCAGACACCTCCTCTTGCTTGCGCCTCAGAGTGGTGGTGATTGGCTCGTAAGAGACCTTGGAGGGGTTGGCTGCCACAAAGCGCTCCTCCATTTGTTGCCTCAGCATGTCCAACTCGCCACTGTCACCCAGCACACGCTTGGTGAAGGCAAACAGGATGTCCAGGCAGTGGATGCGATCGCCGCTCACCATGGGCATGTCCATGGCAATCAGTTCAATGGTGTTGGGCTTAGGAACTCGGAACGGGTGTTCAAGTGCATCAGCAAAGTCAGAAAGCTTGGAATAGTTGATGAACTGAGACGCATCAGGGTCAAACTTCTCCCAAATCTCATAAAACGTCTCAAAGTCATCCTCACTGAGCGGGTCGGCACTCTCCTCTGTGGCCACGCTGAAGTTCTCCAGAATGATGGCGATGTACATGTTGACCACAATGAGGAAAGAGATGATGATGTACATAACAAAGAAGAAGATGCCCACGGAAGGGTTGCCACAGTCTCCGGTGGCGGGGGTCCCGGCATTCTCCAGCTTGGGTTCGCAGTCCGGAGCGTAGTTGAGGATGGGCAGCAGCAGGCCGTCCCAGCCAGCTGACGTGGTGATCATGAAGAGGATGATCATGCTGTTGCCGAAGGTCTCGAAGTTGTACATGTCATCGATTCCAGACATGTGTCTCACATAGCCAAAGTTGGACATGCCAAAGATGGAGAAAATGAACATAACCAGGAAAAGTAGTAGACCAATGTTGAACAAGGCAGGAAGAGACATCATGAGGGCAAACAGTAGAGTTCTGATTCCTTTGGCCCCTTTGATGAGACGCAGGATTCTGCCGATACGAGCCAGACGAATCACCCTGAAGAGTGTTGGTGACACAAAGTACTTCTCGATTATATCGGCCAGAAACATTCCTGAAGTGGAGAGGAGGCAAAGAGAGACATAGCAGACATTTGGTTAAAATATATGGGATTAAAAAAAAACTGAAACAGAGTTCTTTACTTAACACACATAACGCTTGATAAGCACATTCATAGTTTGTAGAAGAAATAACGAGAACCAAAAGAACAAACTATCAATTGTTTGTATTGGGGATAGCATCCTCTGTAGAAAATTGTGCAAAAATGATATCCGCCATAAATTTATGTTTATGTATTTTGTGGTGCCAGCACAAGGTGATGATTTATCTGTGACGCCACTGTGGCGGCGAGGGAGTGCGGTCGTCTCTCTAGCAGAAGGTTGTGGGTTCGATCTCAGCCTTTGCATCGAACATGTCAATTTATCCTTGGGCAAGGTACTTAACCCTGAGTTGCTCCTGATGGCATGGCCAACGGTGTGTGAATGTTAGTTCCTAGAGTAAGGTACACTGCTCTGTGCGAATGGGTGAATGACTTGTAGTATGTAAAGCGCTTTGAGGGGTCGTAAAGACTGGATAAAGCGCTATATAAGTACAGCCCATTTATCTTTTAATTTATTGAGATATTCAGTCAAGATGTTTTACTCATTAGGATTTTCTCGCCTTTTAACTGCCTTCAAACTGTTTTTGAGATATTAAACAAAATGAATGTATTGCATGGTTTATCTTTGTGAAACATGAACATTTAAAACATATGTGAGTCTTGTCTTAAAAACCCATTCATCAGGGCAATATCTGAGCTTCTTATTAAGAAGGTTCACACTTTTCTTTGTATATAAATGACCCATTTTGTAATACTTGCCCACGATTGAGAGGATGACCACAACCACATCAAAGATGTTCCAGCCGTTGGTGAAGTAGTAGTGACGTAGCGCAGTTAGCTTCAATACAAACTCGCAAGTGAAGACCACAATGAAGATGAAGTTGACCCAGTAAAGCACTTCCTCTGTCTCCTTTGTCTGGTCGTCTGTCTCTATCATCATGGTGACCATGTTGAGGCAGATGAGGATCATGATGGAGATGTCGAACACCTGCTGCGTCACAAAGTCAAACACCATGCCCTGGATCGGGTTCTGAGGAGAAATGGGGGGAACAAAAGGGGGGATGTTATGAGTCATAATCTTCATAACATTACAAAAACAAACCTGCTTGTCAGTAAAGGCTGAAATGTGTTTTTTTACCTGGGGCCTGGGTATTGGTTTTTGTGGTTTCTTTGAACCTAGTTTCTTCATGGCATTGTAGTATTTCTTTTGCTCTTCCGTCATGAAGATATCCTGACCTCCAAAGTAAAGGGACAAAAACAATTTGGTTACAATTTGCAAGGATTTAGCCCTCTTATTCCACTACTAAACATAATATTGTTTAACATTGTATTTGACTGTGTAAAAAAATGCTTATAATATTCGTATACAATGTTGAAATCTTAGCCTAAATTATTTATTTGACAATTGTCTGAAATTGCATTCTTGCTTATATTTAGACAACTCAGCAAAAAGACTGGAAACAGAGAAACAGCTAGCCTCACTGTCCAATATCCTCCAACCAGCTCCTCTAAAACTCATTAATTTACACTTCCCCTTGTTTCCAGGCTTTATGCTAAGCTAAGCTACTCTGCTGCTGGCGGTGGCTTCCTACAAATTAGAGTGGTATTGATCTTACTAACATCTAAAAAGGAAATAAACATTTTCCCAAAACTGTTTCCTTATCTAAAAGCAGCTTGAAGGTGAAAGTGGGGAAAATAAATCTTATCTTTTTTTTCTGTTGGTTGAAGTTATCAATGATGACACCAATGAAGAGGTTCAAGGTGAAGAAGGAGCCGAAGATGATGAAAATGACGAAGTAGATGTACATGTACAAGTTGTCCTCGTAGATAGGCTGGTCCTCCACCTGTAAGAGGGAAAAGTAACATTTTGTACAAAACTGCACGATTGCATGTTCATGTGGAAGTCTATTTTTAAAAACGATAACAAGCATACCCTTCTGGAATCTATTGCGGCGTACATAATGTCCATCCAGCCTTTGAATGTTGCCTGTATAGTTGGAGGACATATTTTGGAGAAAACCGGTTAAATTCTAGATTTCAGAACAGATAATCAAATAAAAAACATACAACAAAGGTGTCTCACCACTTGCAGAAGTGCCAGGTATCCTGCCCCCACATTGTCAAAATTGATCTTGACGTTTTTCCATCTGACTTCTGTGTTGTTTTGATTGATGAGTGCAAAACACTCTGTTTTGTTGTTGACGACGTGAGGGAGGAAGTTTTCCTCAGCAGTGTTATTGTAACAGAAGTAATACTTTCCAGCAAACAGATTGACCCCCATGATGCTGAAGATGAGCCAGAAGATGAGACACACCAGCAACACATTCATGATGGAGGGGATAGCACCCACCAAGGCGTTCACCACAACCTAAAGAGAACAGCAAGGAAACAGAGCCGCTGTAGCTCAGCAATCACACACCAACTGCATGATGTTCACACTTAAGAACATCAACACACACATACATAGAAAGGCACATTCACTCACTCCACTTGAGGATAAAAGGTGTGTTAAGGGATTTCTTGAAACTTGATGAAGCCAATCAAAAAGAAAAACAAGAGGTGTAACAATACTGTTAATTCATGGTTCAGCAAGACACAATTCAGAGTCATGGTTTGATGCACTGAGGATATTTTTTAACAAAGTTGGATTGAAAATGAAATCAACTGTCCAACTGTGACTCAGATTTATTTATATATTTTTTTATTTTTTTAAGTATTGCTTCCCTGTCAGTTTTGGGGTTAACTGGGAATAATAGAATACAACAAGATCTTTATCTGCCATAAGAGAAAGAAAAATAGAAATGGCCAGTCAAAGGTGTGCTCATGCAGATAAAGAGCTTTCAAATCCGTATCACAATACAGTATATTGTGCAATGAAGACACTTATATATTGTTACACCTCTATAAACGCAATTCTTTTTTACTTTCATATCCAAATATTGTAGGGATTGTACAAATCACATACATTATATAAAATATATTTATATTAATATAAACAATATAAAAACTTTTGTACAAATATTCTCAATTGATCATTTGAGTGTGACTTAAATTAATCTGCACTAAAGCAGTGGGTTGTTGTAGATAAAGCTATAAGCTAAAGGAAGACACCAAGTGAATGTGCATTTCCAAACAAAGAAGAACCATGGTAACGGAAAGCCAAATAAACCAAAACTATATAGGCAAACATCAAATGTCAAAACGTTTCTTTCATGTTAGTGTTCTGCCTAATAATATAGAGACAAAGCATCCATTTGATCAGTTCATATAACTACTAGAAAATGGTGATCATGAAAATCATGGTGATGACATTCACTGAGGAGTGGTGAGCAAGGATGGCGGGGGAGGGGGGGTATGCAACCAGAAGTTTGTTGATCTTCCAGTGTGACAATGCCAAAGCCAAACTGTGATAAGATCAGATAACGGGACACTTGAGGCAGAGCAACAGTCAGGGGATGCTGAACTTAGACACTGACAAGGTTTTTTTTTTTCTTCTGCCCAGCAACAACCAGAGGCTGGTCCAACCAGTCACACATTAAAATAATGATCTGAAGAACTACAGAAATACACTTTGTCTTTCTCGGGCAAAGCTCAGTACAGAGCCCTGAGGGTCACATGTTATCAAAAATGCTTAACTTGGAAGCTGTACACATGGTTACTCATAAATCAAATATGAGCATACTAAAATATGCACGCACAGTTCATTTGCCCATCTGCATACATGTCTTTATTACTTTGTTTGTCCATGACAATTAGGGGCTCCGTATCTCAGGAACACTTTAACATGTATGGTTGTTCAGATTGCATAACATTACTCTCCATTAACTCCATTGTGTGACTCAGTGGAAACAGGTTTTGTGTGATGGTTCATACCAACCTCTAGTTGTACTGAACACTTCAGGGCTGAATAATTATTAAAACATGTTTCATCATTCAGGTCAAAATCCTGGTTTTCTGTCTGCTGTTGGATAAGGCATGGGACAGATTTTTTAAGGTGTTTTGTTAAAACTTTTAAAAATGTAATCTTTGCAAATTGCCTTAACGTAGCACTACATTTATAACAAATGAAATGAAATATGATAAATCAAATCAGATGTATCAAGACCATCTGAAATGATCTGAATCCATGCAAAAAGCTTCTCTTTGATGAAAGCTTTTACCTAAAAAAAGTACCTTTATCGGTATTTAAAATAAAGAAATCTATATTGCCATCTCTAGCATGCGTTGATGCTATTATTTAATCGGCATGCAAAAGGACCAGCTTTCTGGTATCTTGGGTCTTACCCTCATCCCTTCAAAACGTGACAGGGCCCTGAGGGGTCTCAAGGCCCTCAGTGTCCTGAGTGATTTAATCGGACCTAGATCGGAGTAGCCCAACGCATTAGCTATAAGGCTGACTATAGACACCTACACAGATAGGGACAGAAGGAGAGGGAAAGACAGAGGCAAAGGAAGAGAGGACCCACATAGTTAGAGGGGATATAGAGAGAAGGTGTGCCCTATATATACTGTAAGGATGGCTGAATGGTTATATACAGGTACATATAAGTACATACATCGTTTCTAAATGTGTAAGTATATGTATCCATAAAACATAAACAGGGGTTATTACAATAGACAAAGGTCAATAAAGTGTACATGACCCAAGTTTTTTTTCTTCTTTTTTTACATGTTTGTTTGCTTATGTTTGGTTTAGTTTGGCAAGCCAGTCTAGCGTGATAACCAGCTTAACAGCACAGTAAGCACACCTGGAAAGAAACTTGTGGTTGACACAGTGAGAGGGAGAGAAGATAAAGAGTCAAACAAAGGGAAAAAATTAGAGGAGAGATGTATTCACAAACACTAAATCAATGTGACACAATAATATACACACAGTACACAGTACAAAACAGTACAGTTTCCACACCAGAGAGCATCTTACTTAAAGAGGGGGAGAGAAAACGCAGAAGGTTGAGGACAACTTTCAGGGTTAGAAGAGAGAGGATAACCTGTGAAAGTACGAGTCCCAACACAGCACATAAACCTTACCCTGGACCCTCAAACAACGACCCCTCAGTCCCTCTCGAGAGCTGCACAATGTCTCTCTTAACTTAAAGAGAGACACAGTTATAGGCACCTGCTGTGAGAGAGAGGACAGGTCAATATTAGGGTAGAGATTTGCATGGGAAGTCAGGATTAGTTATCTGTACAACACACGGGTCAATTTAAATATATTGAGATTTCTTCATAATTTAGGTTTTCTATTGGAGAATGAGTAAGGGGTTGGAAAGGTACCCGATTCAAACATAACCTGGAAAACTTGACTGATCTCTCCTTTATCACATCTATAAACTAGGACTCTAACATGGAATTGGAGGAAGAAGATGCTGAATTATTTTTTATTTCACAAACGTGAAGCTAATTAATTTTTTAATGTTAGATTTCTCAATTATTTTGGTGACAATTTGAGAAAAATACTTTACTTTTTTACCCCAAAAGACCAATCGGTTCCACCTGTTATATTTTACATATATGTTCATTAAATGATTGTTGTAAATATTGGTTTGAATTATTGTTTACAAAAGAAGTAGCGTTGGTTTAGTGGGTGGAGTATTGCTGAGTTTTGGTGGGTTTTTCCAGGGTCAAAAGGTCCAGGACCATTTTTGATCTCCAGTCCGTTCCAATACTCTAAACTGAATTGTAGGTTTTTATTCAATACAATACACTCACGTTCTCAAAGGGCAACATTTAATTGAATGTCATCATTTTAAAAGTGCCTAGTTGGGACAAACTTTTATCATCTCTAAATTGTTGGCAATTATGTCTCATCTTGAAAATGCCAATGCACAATTAAGGCTCCTAGTTCTTCTTATCACGGTGAAGTTAAAAGCATTATTGAATAATTGACATTGTAAAAATACACTATCATATCCTTTCATCAAAAATATATTTCCCAAAAATGTCAAACCAGTTAAAATAATATCATGTTATATCTTACTAAGGGGTTTCTAGGGGACTTTTGTTTTTTGTTTTTATAATTTTCAAACCTCTCAGCAGCTGTGCTATATTTCAATGTCATCTGATTATCATGTGGAATAAATGATTGAGCCATGGTGTAAACGTGCCCATTTGCGCTCTGGGAGTCATTGGAAACACATCACATAAGACAGCACTTGACTTCTGCCAAAAACCACAAATGTAGGTATTGGGACAGACCCAAAGACAAGTTCAGGAAACCAACAGGAAATACATAATACATTAGTGTATCCTTATCATGTGACAATGGATGTTAATATAAAATCACAGACAGATTGGCGTCTCATAGTCAATTATGGTGGAAAATTGGTGGTCTAGAGATAATGGATGACTTACCAACCTGCACATGACCTAGCACAACATTAAACACATCATCAAATACATGTAAAAAGATTAAGAAGGACAAATATGAAGTCTCGGTTTGATTCTATATATGTTTGAACAAAAAATCTGAATCATACAAAAAGAGTCAGAGGCTGTATTTGTAATAGTTCAGTTCAGTAAGTCAAAAACTATTTGGACATTGTCATGTCCGAGAATAATAGCAGATAAAGTAGTACTTTGTTAGTAACTATTACTTATTCCCTACTGTAGGCTATCATTTGAGTCCCATAAACGTTTTACTTGTTTCGTTTGGGAATCCAGACACTGCAAAATGGCAGATACACCAAACAGTGGACTATGCAGGATGCTTGATTACAGTTGATCATTTCTGACAGCGTAACACTTTTCTTCAAATTCAGACTTTATTTCTGTATTCTGAGATAAGTTTCTGAGCAGATATATATTTTCAAGATTCTTCTTCAGACTGTGGAAATATTACAATATATAAAATTATGCATTTAAGTTCCAAAGAAATACGGAGCCAGTGACTTCATTTTTGCACAATGTTGGCCCCGTGCTCATCAACTGCCTTTCTCTCCTGAACTGATATTCAAGATTCAAAGTATTATTGTCATAACACAACTACGGTGTAATTATGTAATGTATGATTATACCCTTGGATTTCGGTAAACATTAACCAACACTGTCTTATGTCCCACCTCTACTTCCTGCGTCAACAGGAAAAGGTCATCATTAGACAGAACATGGCTAAGCTGGTAGGCGCCACTAACACCTCCCACAATCAGCTGCTTGTGGAAAGATCAATCATGCTGTCTATCAAAATGCAGTTCACTGCCTGCATAGTTGTTACAGTTTAATTTTTTTTTAAACGGCACTGTAGAAGCTACGTTTAAAGTCAGTTTTTTGCAAGCAGCTCCTAGTCTGCCAAAATGATCTCTTGCACCATGTTATCCATGTAAATGTATTTTCCTGCAACCTGCCTAGCTTGGCATGTTGGGTCTGGCTCTTTTTGAAGGTCCCCATTTCTTCTGGCCCTTAAGCATACCATGTAATGTATAATGTTCCCTTTTCAAATACAGACACAAGAGGAAAATCAAGTGAGAAACTCATCATGCACAATTGACAAGGAGAACAAACCATATGTGTTCAATAGCAATCAGGTGGGGGAAAACTGAATGATTCAGCAATCCAGAGATGATAGAAAAACCTTCCAGTGGCATCCTAGTACTGGCAGACTATGATACTGACATTGAGCACTGCAAGGAAAACATAGCCCTCTTATTAATTTATCAGTTAGATCACATTATATGTCCACTTTAACTGTATTTTTGTGTGAGCTGGGGTTTCGACCCCCTTCTGATATGTCCGGCAGTAACATTTAAAGTTGCAGCTTTGCTAACCGCAAATGTGTCCCACAAAGCACTGCAGCAAAGCCTGGAGATCACATAGGAAGCAATGGTCCCAATAGATCATTTTCTCTGTCAGGCTTGTACTGTGGGGATCATCCAAAATGTGTGATAACATCTTAGTATCATTGTTATTACTGTTGTGTAACCTGTAGATTTAAATAAAATACTGTCATTAATTAAGTCAGTCAGTTCAGTGTGACAAGCGAAAAACAGAGTGACGAATGGGTCTGTTGGAGTCAGTATGGGACTTATTTAAGAGGCTTAGCAACATTACATGGAGTGGTGGGCAGATTTTTTTTTTTTACACAGAATAAATGGAATACTTATATATAATACTTAATGTGTGTGTGCATTGACAAAATGCAATGAAACTAACAAAAATGTATCTTGAAATGAGGTTGTATCATTTAAAAAAAAAGTATTTAATCATTCTATCACTAGTTCTGACAAAAAAAAAGGCTGAGGTCAGGTCCAGCTTAACGGTATAAATTAACAAAAAAGCCAAAACCTAAAAGTCAGGCCTTTATTTGATGTTGCAATCTTAAAATATAATCATGAGGAGTTGAATAAAATTATTTGTATATTTTGCATTGTTGCACTATTTGTTTAGTAGAGACACAATGGTAGGCAAATGTACTTACATCCACAATGAAGAAGTCAAGCCAACACCAGGCATTTGTGAAGTACTTGACGAAGCCGTAAGCCACCCATTTCAGCAACATCTCCAGGATGAAGATATAGGTGAAAACTCGATCTGCATACTCCAGAATGATCTTGATTGTCTTCCTCTGCTCAATGTACACGTCCTCAAAAGCCTAAAGAGCAATTACATTGTCAATGGCTAACTTATCACTTTCAGCATTTTACATCGTGTTTAACAACACATTAATCCCAACTGTGAGGTAAGCCACACATTACAGTATTTTGCTTATTGTTTGATATCTCCAAAAAGGATTTCAACAAATTACCAATACTATTTCCATTTGGGGTGGGGTTTTTATCACTGTATTATGGTAGATTACTATTATTCTAGAACACCTTATGTTATATTTTACAAAAGCAGCTATTATTCTTTGTTTACCTTTTCAGACAATGAGTGGTTTACATAGTGAAGGAAAACTGGTTGACGAAGGACATTTTTTGCATAGTCAAACTAGACTTATTGTTCCCACAGCTCTTACAGTCTCCATTGCCCGTTTCCTTTCTTTAGCACACACGTAAGTGTTTTGATTTGGCCACGGGCCTTCCCCCTCCAGAAAGCTGCAAACCCAAGCGGGATTCTGCCGCTTAAAAGGTTGGTGCATTACAGCACTCTTGCTGTCCATTAGCAACAATTATATGAAGGGCAGCTGCAGACGAAAAGCTGGTAGTGCTTGAGCACATCTTTAAGAGATTCACTTCCGCTAGATAATGCCGCATTCTTGCTTTATTGAAATGTTCTTCATTTTAAGATGTTATCTCCTTCATTAATCATAATATTGCAAGTCACTTATTAGTAAAATGATGTTTATCAACTTGTAAACAAAAGTGGGGACACCCATACATTCTGGTAGCCCAACTGCATTCATATTTGCATAGTGATAGTAAAATAACTTATTTTTGCAATGTTTTGTCAGTAGTACAGCGAATATTGTTTAAATCTTATTCTAAAAGTGCTTCTACTGCTTTTTAATTGAACATCTCAAATCTGTGAGAGTGGAGGGCTATTCAGTTCATTGCAATCTGCACTATGGCACTAAATCCTACACGCTAGAGACCTTTAAACTAAAGCAGTTAATAGTCTGCCAAAAACAAAAGAGACACAAGTAAGCGCACCAAAATTCAACAGGGCCACAAAAAACATCCTCTGTGTGTGTGTGTGTGTGTGTGTGTGTGTGTGTGTGTGTGTGTGTGTGTGTGTGTGTGTGTGTGTGTGTGTGTGTGTGTGTGTGCGCACGCATGTGTGCTCTTACCAGTGCTCCACTGCTGAGCAGGATCATGAAGATGATGAGGGTTTCAAACCAGTTGTGTTCTACAATCAGGTAGCAGGTCTTCCTCAGCCACCACCAGGGTTTTCCCCAGCCGTGAGTGATGGGAACATCACAGCACTTGTATTTGGCAATACATTCTGTGATACAAACAAAAACACAACTGCTGATAAACACAGAAGAGAATCATAAAACTACCAAGAACACATGATCATTTACCACAGAGTCAGATAATAAACAGCACCTACCTTCTGTCCAGCAGACCGCTGGATCAACATACTCCTCCACTACCTCCACCACTGCAACATCCTCCACATCAGGCTTGATGTCTATTGTGCTGCCCTCAGACGAACTGGTGTCATCCAGCTGGGACAAACAGAGGAGCAGAGAAATCAGTTCAACCTTACAGGCTCAGCAGTGAGATGCTGAAAGTGTGTGAACACGGCATAGTGCCAGGACAGCCATTACATTAATGCCCCTTGGGTTTATATGCAGGACATCATTTATTGCTAGAGGTAAACATGTTGTAGCCATGTAGTGGAGCTGGTTCTCCCTCTGCCACGCCTATTCTGCAGGGTTATTAATAGATTCAAAAGGAAAGCAGTTAAACTTGCCCAGTGATTGATTGTGCTGGTAATGATGGTCATTTTAATACATGCATAAATAGACATTCTTCAGTGATGAAGGAATCATTTAATTGAGATGAAATAATTAAACAAATTAGTTTCAAACAAAAGAGTCAGATTGAAAGACAAAATATATTTGTGATGAAAAGTACATTTTTTATACACAATTTATACCATGTGTATTTTTGGAGACCTATTACTTTTTGAATAATGTACATGTATGAAAAAAATGCTCTGAATATGAAAGCAAGGACATAAAAAGGTCAGAAATACAAAATTCTCATTTTAAGCCGTTAAACCCACAGCTTGATGAAGTACACCTGAACCAATAAATCATGTCATTCTATAACAATAGGTCAAGGTTAGTCAGGGCAAACTAGTCACACGCCAGTATACCAGCAGCCTTATTTTAAAAAAAAATACCCACACACGCAAACACTCAATTCCCAAGAGGATGATACTGCACTTTATAATCTTAAATCGTCAGCAAAGGTCCGCATTCACACTCTTTTCTTCTCCCTCCCTTTTGTATTCCTTTTTACCTAACAGCCAGATGGATCCCTGCTCTCCTGATTGGCTGTTAGCAGCTCTGTCTGTGTCTACTCCCTGCAGTGTAGCTCGTGGCTGGCTGTGGTGCAGCGAAGATTGTTGTGTGGTTGGTTGAGGGAGCCCAGTGGAATATGAACCTGGTGCATGTACGGTAGTGATGCTGCTGCATTATCTCCTCTCCTCCTACAACAAACCAGGTCAAGGTGACCAAGGCATCAGACTTCTCTACAAGCTTTACGTCTGGTTTTCCCTTCTCAAACATTCGTGTTAAATTGTAGACTAGACAGTGTCTTACTCTGACTGTCGTTTCGTCAGGATTTCCTTTGTGTCTGTCTGTCTGCAGGGTCAGCATTTAGGCTCAGTGTTATAGCTCTCATGTCTAAATGGATGTTCTGAAATGTCAAGTGAACTAAATGTCTTCAGTGTGGCAGCTCAGACCAGCTCTGCTTAATGGATCAAAAGATGCTTCATGGGCACAAACCCAAACAAACACACACATATGCACACGTGACTTATTACATCACGTTACATGAAGTCACCTTTTTGTTAAAAAATGATGTAGAAGCTTTGGGAATATTTTACGACAGCTATTGTTTATCTCGGAATTGGCCACAAATCATAATTTTCCTCTTTTAAGGAACTAACTGACCAAACTATCATCAAACTTTAAAGCAAGGACATCAACACAGCCATATCTCTGCTCACATCTTTCCTTCATTCTCACACTCATACCAGTCCTTCATACTCACATCTTTACTGTTCTCCACATCAGATTCACTGCTGAAATCTTCCGTGTTAAGGTTTTCAAAGTCTGACTCGCCAACGGCAATAGGAACACAGACAGTGAGGTTGGGATTGTGGATGAAGGACATGTAGTCTTCATCTATCATATACTTTCCCACACTGCTCCCAATGCCACTGGTGGTGCCATTGCCATTTTTAGCATAGTCCAGTTCACGGTTGATGTCCACAGTGTGGTTTGCAATGCAGTTGAGCTTCTTTTCGTACATGTCATCCAGAGGCTTCTGTTCATCTTCTTCAGGCTGCAAGAAAGAAGGACAAATATAAAAGGTTACTAAAATGAATATCGTCATAGAACTAAAACTAAAAAACCCTTTCATATAAAGACAGAGACTCATATACTCAAGAGTATTAAATAACCAAGAATTGTTCATGCATTTAGATGATTAATCATATGGTACCTTCTTGAGCACTGATGCTACCAATATCGCCATGTGAACCTTGAACCAGGCAATCCCTATCTTAATGCGGGCCATAGCGAGCTGGAGGTTGTTGGGCTCCCCGTCGTCATCTGTTGCAGCGAGGTTGTCGGCACTGAACGAGCTCAGCAGCAAGGCCAGGAACAGGTTCAGCACCTCAGAAACAGACACCACAAAAGCTGGAACCCATGCACTCACAGTAAATGGTTCACAACTGGGAAACTACAGCGAGCTACTATCAACCACAAGCATCTAGACTATGATATTATTGTCTTTTCTTACCACCAGGTTTCCGATGACCATGACCATCATGAAGACGGTGAGGCACATGGTCTGTCCTGCCACCTCCATACAGTCCCACATGGTCTCAATCCACTCCCCACACAACACTCTGAACACAATGAGGAAGGAGTGGAAGAAGTCGTGCATGTGCCAGCGAGGCAACACACAGGTCACGTTGATCTTACACACACAGTCCTTGTAGCTTTTGCCAAACAGCTGCATGCCCACCACGGCAAAGATGAAGACGATGATGGCCAGCACCAAGGTCAGATTACCCAGAGCTCCTACTGAGTTGCCAATGATCTTGATCAGCATGTTGAGGGTGGGCCACGATTTGGCCAGTTTGAATACTCTCAACTACAAAAGAGATAGGACATGGCATAATGAAACAGTTATACATGTTATGACAATGATGGAAAAGAGGTTGGATTTGGCGTTTCTACAGTATACTGCGTTAGAAATAGGGATTCATCAGTCATATATCGGCATTGGCACATTGGCAAATAAGGTGAAATAATTACAGTTATGCATTGTTATGAGTAGAGTATAACGCATATTAATTACGTGCCATAATACATTATAGAAATAGAAATAATATAAAGTCTTATCAAAGTTCCTTCAAGGCTTTACCTCAGCCTTTATTCGAAGCTATAAAGAACAAAAGTTGATAATAATAATATATAGGATAAGACAAATCAGCATTATGCAAAGTATAAAAAGTATTTCTATTTTTATGATAAACATTTTCGGCCTATCCATGAGGGCCAGAAAAGATAAACAGATGGCGTTCCTCCTCTCTTCCGCTTACCAATCGGAATGACCTGAGCACTGACAGACCCTCCACATCAGCCAGTCCCAGCTCAACTAAACTCAGAGTCACGATGAAGCCATCAAAGCAGTTCCAGCCTCCTTGGAAGTAGTAATAGGGATCCATGGCAACCAGCTTGGCAAACATCTCTCCAGCAAAGATGCCTGTGAAAACCTGTGGAACCACACGGGATAGTAGATACGGTTTATAATCTTTTTCTTATTAAAAAAAGAAAGAAGAACATCACAGATACATTTGGGATTGAGTTTCATGGAATGTGTTTCATGGTGAAACAGAATAATAAGGGTTAGCACAGTGAGAGGTGAATCTCAAGTGTTAACCAATGGGATGTCAGTAGGAATAATGATTGCTATACAGTATGTTGTTTTTTGCTACACCTACTGTACTAGTGCTACATCAAACTAATATTGAAGCTACCCTGCTTTCCGGAAATTGGCAGTAGCACATACAAATAACTGCAGCTTTGTTTCATAACAAAATGGAATACAAATTAAAATAATACGTTTTAATAATAATTCCATTACATCACAAATGGAAAACAAAATAAACAGCAACATTTTAAAATATCTTCTTCATTCTAGAGGACTTGAGGCGAAAAACCTGACTTGCTTACATTGCATTTATTTGATGTAGTGCTGATTAAAAATGGATTGGGATTATATTTGAGTGAGGACTTCTCTGACATGGCAAGGTCATAGAGCAGTGGCACGTGTTGTAGCAGAACCTGCATGGAGCTGTAGTTTTTTAGCCTGTCCTATATCTTCCCCCCAAAGAATTTATCATGTGCCCTATTAGTGCTGCAGAAAACACCCAATGATTCATACTGCACCATGCATCAAGCTGGCTCCCCTGACTTAAGTTC
>NW_011333197.1:44128-46628 GCF_000735185.1 Notothenia coriiceps | reverse complement strand
TCGGGACGGTAGTAATTGTGTTAAAAAGTGAAATAAAGACCCCCAGTATAAGCCTGCAGAAGCCCCTCACTGTGCAAAGCAATCCCAGCAGATTGGCTCCATGCTTATGCAAAAATACCCCCCAAATCCTCCCTTTTTTTTACCCCATCACCATCATGGGTAGTTCAGGGACCTCCATGACAAAGGGTCCCTGAATGCCCCTTTCCTAATAAATCATGAGGACATTAACAAATATGTTGCTATAGCTAAGAAAAGCACAACAGCTTCTTCCCCGCGGGGATCTGACACGCTGATAACACACCGGAGAGATTAGCCAACACGAGGAGAAGAATTAGCATCAGAAGCTAATCCTCTATAACATCATTAAAGTCTGAATTAAACTGGGGATAAGATAGTAGGTGATGTGCTTCTTCTTGTGCGGATTTTCTGATTTAAATGACATTTTCTGGTGTAAATAAATAAGAATATGAGCTGCCAGTGAAACACTTTTGCCATTTAATATTAAATCAACACATATCATTAATTAAATGTATCTAAAAAATGTGGTTCATTTTTGCACTAAAAGCATAAATAGAGCATTAACTAACAATCAAAGCAACTCACTTATTATTACATTTCTTTCTTCTGAACAAAAACGCACTATTTTTATTAAATGCATGATATTCAGACTGTCAATCATGCCCAAACATGTGATCTGATTGGTCTAAAGTCTTACCATATAGTAGGGACACACTTTGGTTAAATGCCAAACAGTTGAATTTTAAAACGTGCAAAAATTCAACTATGAAAGTCAGGATTTGGGGAAATTCAGCAGCAGCTCTGTCTTCATTCAATGTTTTAACTCTAATCTTTGCATGTGTGCATATTTGTTTGTAATCATACTATATTAAGTCTTTTTTTCCTATAATATATAATAAAAAACAGTTCTTTGCATGAACCCAAAGACTTAACATAGTATGAGAATAAAACAAAACACACTATTTTGATATTAAATGCATGATGTTCAGAGAGTCAATCATGCCCAAACATGTGATCTGATTGGTCTAAACTTTAAGTCTTGAAATATTGTAGGGACACACTTTGGTTAAATGCCAAGCAGTTGAATTTTAAAACATGCAAAAATTCAACTATGAAAGTCGGATTTTGGGGGAAATTAGCAGCAACTCTGTGTCTCTTCTCTCTGCATGTGTGCATATCTTTTCTGTATTCATACTATGTCTTTCCTTTCATATATCATGAACAAATACTTCTTTGCATGCACCCAAAGACTTCTTATAGTATGAGAATAAAACACACTTTGACTTGTTTGAAAACTTACATCCCAAACCCAAAGGATTCTGAATAAAAGGGAAATGTAAGACGTCAGAATCCCATGAGTTGCTGAGGAGTAAACGAGTGAAACAAAGAGACCACCGAGGGGTGGAGGGTCTGCAGAGTTGACAGTAAACACACAGATCCTCTTCCTCACACACATATGGAAATGGGTGGTGGGTTCAGGGCTTTGTCTTGCTCAAGAGCATCCACACAATGTCCGAGGAGGGAGCGCCACACGCTTCATATTCATGGACCTCCATATGAAAGGAATAATTGCCCCGTAGAGGCTTAAGCTACCGACTCAAGTATGTTGGCGTTGTTCAGGCCCTGGGGCTAAAGAGAGGAGACCCAGTACTGATACAGGTCTACATGCAGAGAGAGAGGAGACCCAGGAGTGATACAGGTCTACATACACAGAGAGGAGACCCAGTAGTGATACAGGTCTACATGCAGAGAGAGGAGACCCAGGAGTGATACAGGTCTATATGCAGAGAGAGGAGACCCAGTAGTGATACAGGTCTACATGCAGAGAGGAGACCCAGGAGTGATACAGGTCTATATGCAGAGAGAGGAGACCCAAGAGTGATACAGGTCTACATGCAAGAGAGGAGACCCAGGAGTGATACAGGTCTACATACACAGAGAGGAGACCCAGTAGTGATACAGGTCTATATGCAGAGAGGGAGACCCAGTAGTGATACAGGTCTATATGCAGAGAGAGGAGACCCAGTAGTGATACAGGTCTATATGCAGAGAGGAGACCCAGTAGTGATACAGGTCTACATGCAGAGAGGAGACCCAGTGGTGATACAGGTCTATATCCACAGAGAGGAGACCCAGTAGTGATACAGGTCTATATGCAGAGAGAGGAGACCCAGTAGTGATACAGGTCTACATACACAGAGAGGAGACCCAGTAGTGATACAGGTCTACATGCAGAGAGGAGACCCAGTAGTGATACAGGTCTATATGCAGAGAGAGGAGACCCAGTAGTGATACAGGTCTACATGCAGAGAGGAGACCCAGTGGTGATACAGGTCTACATGCAGAGAGGAGACCCAGTAGTGATACAGGTCTACACGCAGAGAGGAGACCCAGTAGTGATACAGGTCTACATGCAGAGAGGAGACCCAGTAGTGATACAGGTCTACATGCAGAGAGGAGACCCAGTAGTGATACAGGTCTA
>NW_011333197.1:36304-44088 GCF_000735185.1 Notothenia coriiceps | reverse complement strand
TGGGGATTGGAATAGGAAGATTGGATCTTATCTTGAAAGAAAATGCTTTTTGGCTGAGAGATCGAAGCAGAGAAAGAGGAGAGGAGAGCCTGATAGGTTAGGACAGTGGTTCTCAAACTTTTTCTGTCAGGCCCCCCCTTTGGAGAAAAAAAGAAGTCGGGCCCCCCCAACACAAATAGTCAGGCTCAGTGGTGGCGCCAGAGATTTATTTTGGGGGTGCTGTGGGGTAGCTTGACGTTTCATAGAGGGTGCTCAAACATTTAGGGTTTCCCATTAATGTACCGGTCGCTACAGTGGAATTTTCTACTGCAACAATCCCCACGCAAATACAGTGTAACCGCGACTGTTACAATGAAGGCTCGATAATCAGCTCACGGCATATAGGTGTAAGAAGGGGTAAAGTGCTATTTTTAGGTGGTGTGTGGACCACACATAGGGGGGCAAGCTCCCCCGGGAAGATTTGTTTTTAAATATTGAAGTTAAAAGCATCAATCTGGTGCACTTTGAGAGCAAAATGAAGAGATCTATGGATACCTCTCTCAACACCCATTTGAAACAGAACTGTAAACAGATTTACTTTTTCTTTATGGATATTTTACAAATCACCCTTTTAAACTTTATTCTTTTTTTAATGTCATATAGTATTTCATACCTGTTTTTCATTTATTCTCTTATTTTTTTATAGCTATAATGATCATATAAACGTGTGCCTCGGAAATAATTGTTTACATTAAAGGTGACCAAAACGTTTGAGACCCACTGAGATAACACTGAGAGAGTCCTTTAGCTCACTGAGTCTCTCAGTCTGACACTTTGTTGTTGAAAAAACTCCTTATATCTGAGAGCGTAGCTCGCTAGCACCAGAAGCTAACAACAACGATCTCCGGTACCGGTGCGCTCTCTCTCTCTCACGCACACAAAATGGCTCGTTCCACACACACACAGAGCCGAGCTTTAATGAAACACAGAGACCCAGACGTAATAGTACTGTATCATATTATTTTCGAATCAATAATTTTTCAAATTATGATTTTTTTTTTTTTTTAATAACCATTTTTCCTCCTGGCGCCCCCCACTTTGAGAACCACTGGTCTAGAGCAACATTTAATCCACAGCTCAAATTGTGATCATATAGTCAGGGTAAAATCAAAGGCAATTGCCAGAGCTTGCACATTTTTGATTGTAGAATGTATTGTGGTTCAAAGTCCGAAAGGTAAAGAAGAAACAAGTGTGCTGTCTGTACCCTCTAGAAGTGTGTTGGTGACAACGCTCATCTGACTGTTGGCACGGTCCTTTCCTTTGAAGGAGTTGTTGAGCTGATCCACAGATACCATGAGCGAGCCAGAGTGCTTCTTCTTAATCTCCACATCTGTAGTCTGTACTCGGAGAAAGGCACAATGTCAGTCAGAGCTAGCACTCAAATGAATGCATTCCCAAAAAAAATCACATGTTAAAACTCATGCTTTTAAGTTATCTAAACGATGAATGATGCCATATGTGAAAAACCTAATGCGATGAATGCAGCTCTTCATTCCAGATTTATACATCTTCTTTACAATGTACTGTATGACTCGGTAAAATTAACAGATTCTTTCAATTTAAGCATTTTATGCAACATATCAACACATTTCAAATTCATACTGTCAATTCTCAAATAGCTGCCCTGATTCACCACAACTGAGGAGAGAATTAGGACTTACTATTACATACCATTATTTAAGATAGGACTTTATATGTTGTCTCCCCTGTTTTCCTATCTATTGCAGTTTAGTAAGTAACCAATATTAAAAATACTGGCTTTTATTTGAGAATTTACGGCACAGTTTCTAAACTTTTTATTGTTTACTGTACAGAACATATCTATGACCCCTAAGTAAATACATTAAACTGCATGCAATGACATGCATGTCAAGAACAGAGGGGAATTCAAGATGTCATTTGATGCTACATCATGCTAAATTTTAAGAAAGATAAAACTGTAAAAGCAGGTAAATTGGTTAAATTTAAAAGAGGGTTCTCTCATGCTAGCTAGAATGAGGAAGAATATTGTTATCGTGTCCGATTTCTTCTTGCATCATCGTGGCTCAGGAGCAGAAGGTAAATGTGAAAGAAAAAGACAGAAAGAAATAGAGGGGTATATAAAAGCAGCGAGAAAAAACAGTGTAGGCCTGGATGTGTAAAGCCCCATCGAATAAAAAAAGTAGAAGCAGGCAGTGTTTTTTTATCTTGTAAGATGTTTTGATCGAGTTTTTTTTATGAATGACTGTATAGATAAGATGCAGACAGAAAAGTTAGGAGAACTAAAGAGGGCAGATATTAAAGTGCATTATTGTTAGATATTTATCAATCATCATGATGCTGGTAAGGCAGGGACTTTGTAGATATAGTTGGTTAGTGCCTTTAAGTACTGTTAAATAAAGTAGCAGTAGAAAAGGGAAATTATAATTAAAGATGAAATAATAGAGAATTTAAATATTCAAGGGAGTAAAAATGGATGTACTGAATTTAGGAAAAAGAGGATCAAGAGCCAAGGGGGGAGAGGTTGTGAAGCTGCAGAGACCGGGGCCACCACCATCATGCCTAAACTGTATAGGTGTCCCATGGACGTCCTTACACTGTCATCAGTGGCTGCCTTATCTATTTTCACCTCAGGCAGAAGCCGTCTGCCGGGCCCAGGGCCGATGAGAGACACCACGCCATTGCAGTCCACTGTGCTGTTCCTCTTCCCTCCAGATTGGGGTGCCAGCGGGTGGATGCGGGAGGAGCCTTGGCTGTAGCCACTGTAGCTGTTGCGGCGGTAAGGGATGAACAGGGAGCCTCGGCGTTCTTCGCTCTCCTCTACCGTACTGTGCTCGTCGTCTGCAAACTCGTTCTCTGAGCCCATGTCCTTGGAACGGCCTTTGAAGCTGAAGATGCTGCTTCGGCTGTTGTGGCGTGACATGAAGGGAGAGCCTGGGATGCTCAGTAGTGACTGAAGAGGGAGAAACAGATTCAGAGAGGGGGAGAACGGAAGAGTTAACAGCAGGAGTCGGTCAATGTGTGAATAAAACGGGCAGACAAGGTGAAGAGGGCAAGTGGGGCACAGAATGAACCATAGAACAAAGAGAAAATATATACAATTAAGGATAAAGGCACCACAAACAGATTATTGGCTATAGTGTTACATATGAATAAAAAGGGTATCACGGGAGCTTTTTGTACGCAACATACATTTTTTACAAAACAATGATAAAGAAGAATAAAAAACGTCTGTCATAATCATGTCCAATCAGACTGCATCTTTACATTAAAAATAAAGAAGAATAAAAAACAAACAGAACCCAGACATTTTATAGTTATGGGACACTATCTAAAACATAACCATATACATTATCGGACCATGCATTATCTATAAGACAATACATTGAGATAGCTTTTTCCTCCATTAAAAAGGTGCAATGTGTACTTTCCTGCAATCTGCTCTGAAAAAATAGAGGGCAGTGTTTCACCTCTACTATAAGGCTTTCCAATAATTATTGTATTGTAAACGTAAAGTATCTACACACCTATGACGTAAGGTCATATTTTCAATCAAGATAATAAAGAAAACGCTGCTTGAATATGTTAAATATGGTTTTATTCAATAAGTTGTCCAGCAGAGCACACGGTCAGAGTATCCAAACAAACTACTGAAGTTACCACTCAAATATCTCAAGGACCACAGGAGTAGAGCGAGTCCAAAGACCAAAGGGTCGCAAAAACGTACACTGGCTGGCAGACGGTGGCTAGGGGAGAAGGTGGTCCAGCAAGCAGAGTAAAGGCTGGTAAGAGTGGCTATCCAAAGTAGAGCCCGACATTGATCTGTCCCAACCTCCAGCTTCAACAACAGAGAAGCTTCTCCAAGTCCAGTTTGAATGAAACATCACGTGGTGTTGTCAAGATGGAAAACTGCTGGATAGAAAGCTGACCCCGTCTGGGCTATGAAAGGTTGACCTCCAACGGATCAAGTTCATTGTCCAGGAAATGTATAATCAATGAAACATCCACACATGGAGCAAAGCAGAGTCACCAGTATGTCCACTGTGAATAGAAAGGTGAAGCCGGGAACACATCTAAAGCTGCTGCTCCCTGGCTGAAGGATGACACCACTGGCATCATGACCACCATGGGCTCTGAGGTTATTGCCAAAGCCATCATCAAAGCTGAGAAACAGCAACATCTGCCAAGAAGGATTCCTCAACTGGAAGCTGTTTATAGACCTCGATTTGGGGTTGGGTATTGAACTTAAGGATACCTAACCCTCCTGGAGAGGCAGCTGATGTTCCCGCACATTGTGATCACTATGACACCATATTTTTTCTCTGGTCTAATTGATAAAAAAAATCATCTTGCTTGAGCAGGTGATCCCTTGGGCAAAGTGATTCCATGAGGCCTTTGAGAGGACCTCTCAGAGAACTCGTAAAGTATGAGTGAATGGTCAGAAACTGCATGTAAAGTGGCCGGAAAGCAAGGTCTTCCTTTTGAAGATGGATTACGACACACTTATCATCAAGAGAGGGAGGCAATGAATAGCGATCAGCTTCAAACCTGGAGCAGCAGAAAGAGCCTCAAGATTTCTTGGGTCAAGACAGGAGATCTGTGGGGAGGATGTTACTGACTTGCCTTCTGGGCCTAAATTGAGGCTGAATTACCTCAAATGTGTCACATGGGGAAGGTATGGTTGAAAGACTAGAAAGACCAATGAATTCCTGTAACAGCTAAGTTAAAAAGCACCCTGTATTTACTATACCGTTCTTCTCACTAACTGTACCTGGTTCATAATGGATGTCTTCCTCCCGAGCCGGCCAGGGAAACGAATGGTGCTTTTCTTGCTTCCATCGTCTGACTCAGACTTAACAACCTTCTCGCTGTCTCCTTTCTCTTTATCCTGCTCTTTCTGACGCCATTTCTTCTTGCGATTGCGACGTTCTTTTGCACTCTTGGAGCTGAGCTTGGAAACCTCAGAGGAGCTGCGGGACAAGTGCCCTCCTCCTTCATCCTCTAACGCAGCTTCTGAAACTGTTCCTGCAGATGTCGCCATGGCAGCGGCCTGAGAAAAATAAAAGACATGTGATAACCATGAACAATAAAAAAACAGAAAGAAATTGTATGTGTGAATGTGAGAGAGAAGCAGACCAACCTGTGTTTCCTCTTGCTGCCTCTTGAGCTGTTCCAGCATGGCCTTGAACTCAGCCTCTTTCTGCTCCGCCTCCTCCATAGTAGCTTGGTTCTGCTCCTCATAAGCCATGGCCACCACAGCCAAGATGAGATTCACCAGATAGAAGGAGCCCACAAAGATGACCAGCACAAAGAAGATCATGTAGGTCTTTCCTGCAGCTCGCAGAGTCTGACAGAAACACAGATACCAAGCAATAAGAACAAATCTGAGATTTAGAGTGAATATAGAGGAAACTTTACAAATTGTCCTAAATGTTGTGTCAGCATTGCTGGTGCTTCTATATCCGGTTCGTGACTTTTTCCAGGAAAATCTCCAGACAGAAAGAAGCCTTAGAGTGCAGGAGTTCCCAGTTTTAAATACACACACACATCGACTGGCCTATTTGCCAAATGAAGCAAATCTGTTACGGATGTGCTGGTGTGCAGACCTGGAGGAGGAGGAAAGAAATGCTAGTGCGGTGTCATGGTAGTGCAGTTGAACATCAAAGAAAGATCTAATGTATATTTTGTACATACATACAAACAGAAGAGAAAGGATTAACAAAAGGCGTGTTGTAATACTGGTTCAGTGGACTCAATGTGGCAGAGAGCATGACTCTCCTAAAGATCATTTCAACAAACAATGAATTCACTTTAGTTCATTGCTTCTTAAAAAATGCAAATAACGCGATTCTTTTCTCCCTGCATTATAATAATAATAATAATAATAATAATGGATTACATTTTTTTATTAGAGCGCTTTTACAGGTGCTCAAAGCGCTTTACAAATACACATTACACATATTAGACATGTAAGAGTCATTACTGTGGACATTACCCACAGGAGCAAATGCGGGTAAAGTGTCTTGCCCAAGGACACAACGGCCTGACGCAGTTAGACGCATTACGCATGACGCATTAGACACAGTTTTTGTTGTAAATGAATTGATGGAGGAGAACTGCTGCACCGGTGGCTGATTATTTCAGTGGTTAGAACAATGATTTTTATAAATGTATTTTTATGATAAAATGAGGACACAATCATTAGTACTACTAAGGGGTTGTTTAACATCCCCTGGCTATGAGTAGGCTTATATATAGAGATCTTTAAAACAGGTGCCGGAACGGTCAGAGACTTCATCCATGGGCCACTGTGACAAAATCCGAATTCCTGCTTTTTGCTTACTCAAATATGTGTAAATTTGAAACCAAGAAGAAGAGAGTTGCTTTACCAGCATGTAGAGATTCTCCCAGAAGTCTTGGGTCATGAGGCGAAAGAGGGTGAGGAAAGCCCATCCAAAGCTGTCAAAGCTGGTGTAACCATAGTTGGGGTTCCTTCCAGCTTTCATACACATAAAGCCTTCTGGACATCGTCTGAAAGGCAAAAGAACGACAAAAAACCGTATCTAAATGCTGGGGTGCAATCTGAGCATTTCCTGACTCTCTGAGGTGTTTGTACCCTTTGTTGATTGCTTTTCTTACTTGTATTGCTTTAGGCTTAATGAGCATTAGGTGAACTTGTTTGGCAAGGGCTTGAATGTAAAAGAGGTTCATTTACGTATATGTAAAAGTTCCATACTTCAGTATCAACACAGTTGGCATTACCGATACAGGCACCACTGGCAGTCTAAGATACAATAGAACAGGACAATTAAAATGGACCTAAACAATACTACTGATAAGATTGTTTTGTTGTTGTTTGATTGTGTATGCATGTTTACATGTACCCTGTTAGGAGTATGATAGTGATATGATTTACCTTCATATTTCACGATCCAAGCAAGTCTTTGTCATGAATCATAGATAAATGTCAGCTTAAACTGTCTAAATAGTATGTGTATGAGTGTGATTGTACTCTGAACTTTTTTTGCATCGGTATCAACAAAATGCTATTATTTCTTATGTACTAAGTTTGCAAAGACCAATGCAATACATCATTGATGATTTGTCCGACAACAGAACGATTGGACACACCTGCTGAAAACATTAAATAAAAGTTAAAGTATGATTTAAGTGAGTGAAGCACTGACTTACCCTGAGTCAGAACTATTTCCACATAATAGAGCATCAAGCTGATTAGGAAGGAAGTAGAAATTTCCTGTAAGAAAACAAAAAGAAGACAGTCATTTGTATTAGCCGATAAAGCCGATAAAGTGTCACCATCTGTTGTTTTTTGTATCACCAAGTTACAACAAATCTGTCAATTCAATTTAAAAGGGTTTAATGAGAAAATAATCACCAGGACGCACACACTCTTTAGTCCTATGTATGTTATCATTTGCAACCAGTCCAATTAAGAGTCATGATAATCACTCACTGTCATTCATGATGTACTCGTCCCAGTCAAAGCCCCTGCTCCCATTTGCCAGGAATTGCTCAGTTATGTTGACTGGCCAGATCACACACTTCTGCCGCAGGTTCCCCATAAAGAGCTGCAGTCCAATCAGAGCAAAGACGCTGAGACAGAAGACGGTCAGGATCATCACATCCGACAGCTTCTTCACAGACTGGATCAGAGCACCCACAATGGTCTTCAGGCCTGTCAATTAATATACAGTAAACACACAAACGCACACACACACAAAGTGCACAAACAGGAGAACACACAC
>NW_011333197.1:17483-36292 GCF_000735185.1 Notothenia coriiceps | reverse complement strand
CTCTGATGGAGTCAGGACTCAGAGAGACACGAGGAGAGCTGGAGCTCTGATGGAGTCAGGACTCAGAGAGACACACGAGGAGAGCTGGAGCTCTGATGGAGTCAGGACTCAGAGAGACACGAGGAGAGCTGGAGCTCTGATGGAGTCAGGACTCAGAGAGACACACGAGGAGAGCTGGAGCTCTGATGGAGTCAGGACTCAGAGAGACGAGGAGAGCTGGAGCTCTGATGGAGTCAGGACTCAGAGAGAGACACAAGGAGAGCTGGAGCTCTGAGGGAAAACACTGACGCTTTATTTAGAGCTTCAGCCGGAGAACACAGGTGGTGTGTCACGAGTTAACAAACCAATTCTGAAGAACTTTCTGCAGCTCCAGGTTTTAACTAGTTCAGATAATCAACATTCTTTATCAGTGAGACTAAACGTTATGGACCCTGAATCTAACTAGAGCTCCAGAGAAAGAATGAGCTCCAAGGAACCTTCGTCCCAAACAGGAAACTACCTCATGCTCCTCCTTTAGAGAGAGAGAGCAGCAGAACCCAAGCTGCTCCTCAGAGAGAGAGAGCAGAACCCAAGCTGCACCTCCTTTAGAGAGAGAGAGCAGAACCCAAGCTGCTCCTCAGAGAGAGAGAGCAGAACCCAAGCTGCTCCTCAGAGAGAGAGAGAGCAGAACCCAAGCTGCACCTCCTTTAGAGAGAGAGAGCAGCAGAACCCAAGCTGCACCTCAGAGAGAGAGAGAGCAGAACCCAAGCTGCACCTCCTTTAGAGAGATAGAGCAGAACCCAAGCTGCACCTCAGAGAGAGAGAGAGCAGAACCCAAGCTACACCTCCTTTAGAGAGATAGAGCAGAACCCAAGCTGCTCCTCCTCCTTTAGAGAGATAGCAGCAGACACCAGGCCGTAGACCTATGCCACGGGAAAGAGACAGTGAGAGGAGAACATGATGAAGGTTGAATACCTAAGCAAATTATTATTACATCACATTGCATTTAGCTGAGGCTTTTATCCAAAGCGACTTACAATAAGTGCGTTTGACCAGGAAGATACAACCTTGAAGAAAACAGAATCATATAAGTACATCAGGTTTCATAGAGCCAAACATTTCAAGAGCTACTCAACTGGCTTTAGATAAGCCAGCCCTTTATTAGTATATAAGTGCTTTGTTAGTAATTCTATCTCTCGAAGTGGAGTCTAAAGAGATGAGTTTTCAGTCTGAAGAAGATGTGTAAGCTTTCTGCTGTCCTGATTTCAATGGGGAGCTCATTCCACCATTTTGGAGCCAGCAAATGATCCCTAACAGGTTTTGATTTTGTATATTTCTTTTTAGAATGTCTTTTTGCAGAGACATTTAACAAAACTAAATCGCGTTATCTGTAGAAAGAAATCCAGAAAATGTAAAATGCTCTTCGTTGGATTTACAATATTTGTTGTGCGTTTTGATTCTGTAACTACTGATGAGTTGCTTGACTATTTAAACATTATTCCAATATACTTATTACATTTATAAAAAAAAAGAAATCGCGATATCTGTAGAAAAAAAGAAGTCAAAAATAAAAATGCTAACAGCTGAAATGAGCTTTGACCTTTTGTTCGGTCTCTTGGGAGATGGATTCTCTAACTACTTGTTGGACTGTTTACACAACATTATAATATCTACATATTCTGCTCCAGCTGTTGCTGATTGAACCCGATCTCTAATCTGTTGGACCATTTACAGAGACATTTAACAAAACTAAATCACGATTTCTGTAGAAAGAAATCCCCAAAATGTGTTTCACATTTATTGTGGAGAGGGATTCTGTAACTACGGACTATTTACACACTATTATGAAATACTTTTATTATTGTTGTTATTGTATTATTGTTTTGCTCCAGCTGTTGCTGACTTGAACCAGATTGTCCCCCTGCAGCTGTGTTGGGATCATCCTGCAGGAACCCCCTCCTCACGGTGGTCTTTCCCCCTTTAGAGGTGCTTCATCCAACTCCTGAAGAGGACCCTCCTGCAGGCTCATCCCACTAATCACCTCCAGGTTATCAGCACTATGGAGGGGAGGGATGAAAGGAGAAGGGGCGGGTATCATCATCATCATCATCATCATCATCATCATCATTTATTAATATCAGGAACACAATCCAGCCACTTTGAAAATGGTAACAGACTCTTCCTCCCCACACTTTTGTTTTAAATGCATTTCATTTGGGAAACAAAAAGATAAAACGCACAATAAAAAGTAAAAGATAAATTAAGAAACATGCAACAACCATCAAGACAGCTTTAAACCTGGAGAGTGGAGAGTGTGTGTGTCCATGGGGGTTTCTCAAATATAACATTGATGCAGTTTATTTTGAGACAAACGTCATAAAAAGTCAACAAATCTGCAGCCGATAGTCAACCATAGAAATACTTTGTATTCCTCTTTGAGTAAAGTTACAACACCCGGGATATGAATGAGCCTTTTTCACAATAAAGCTGTTTATTTGTGATACATTTTAAACAGAGCAGGAACAACGTCTGTGAGTCACAGACAGTCCTCCTCGTGTTAAAGCTGAGTGTGTGTCCATGGGTTCATCGATAACCAGGTTTTTCTACCCCTTCTTTGCTAAATTAATGAAACTTTTGTACTATTTTAACACACACACACACACACACACACACACACACACACACACACACACACACACACACACACACACACACACACACACACACACATCCTCTTCTTACAGTAGCTCTTGAGACCCAGCTGCTTATAGAGCAATGCCTTCAGCCCCCTGATCAACACACACACACACACACACACACACACACACACACACACACACACAGGCAAACACACGCACATACACACAAATAGACACATATAAAAAGAATTGCAATATTTGGTGCACAAGCTGAGCATGTTTTTATAGCTGCGATTCAGAGCTGACTCGAGTCAAACACGGAAAAAGTTAGGTAAAGTATATATTTAATCCTGTATTTAACCCTGTGCTGGGCAGCCTCTTACATAAATCTAAACTTGGCAGGCATTGGAATTATTTTTAAAGCACCTACACCCACACTGTAAAGCCTCAACACTGAGATGGACTCAGTGTGTCATGTGCATTTCTTTATATTGGAGTATAAAGTGTTTTTAACAACAATGCTTGTTGTTCTTCTTCCTGACATTTCAGTTTATATGATAATCTGTAGTTCAGGCTGCTCTTTCTTATTAATTAATTAGCCATTGTGTGGTGTGTGGTCATTTACTTGACATTTGTTTTAGGCATACAGAGACTGCACATGAACAGTAGGTCAAAGTCATCAGAATTGGCAGAAATACGCTCTTTTTGAATTTAACTACATGAAACAGATATGGTTGAATTCGCTGCTATGCAAAAAATAAGATATATATCTTTATGACATTTTTAATGTTGAAGTAACCACAATTTGTGCGTTTGGGTGCAGTATGTTGAGCCTATAGGTTTATTTTTATTTTGTAGCTGTTGACAGTGGTTTTGTTTGCTATTGTTGGCAGGCCACTGTCAATCTATTGAAGTTCTACGATTATCATCTAATATAGAATTAGGACCTAATAGATTTGGACGATAAAGAAGCTCGCACCATAACTGAAGTGTAACATAAATAAGTAGCATGAGGGAAAAATACTGTGCATATATTCTGTTTTAGAAAAATGCTACAAAAGGTTATCCAAATCTAACTGGTCTCCTGTTATCACTGGGAAGTAGTGCATATTACTGTATATTAGTTCTGCTGCTGTCTCTTTCAAATGTAAACTTTGGATTGTCAGATTATATGGCTATCAAAACTAGATACTTCTAGAAACATTCAATAAAATCAAGACATGACTATTTAGTATATAATAACAGCACATTGATTTGAGTAGGATAGAGCATCCAACTTGAACCACAGATCTAAAGATCACATTCAGTTGTTTTCATTAAACACATAACATCACAACAAATACTGCAGCTTTCCGGGGTGTTTCCATCAGAGAGACACCATGTTTTTTCCCACTTTTACAGTAAACAGCCCATGTAAGAGAATAAATAATTATTTAGAAAAGCTGTCTGAAGGATTTCCCACTGAGGAAGAACAGGCAGCACCAGAACTGGATTTAATATCCATCTGGAGAAGAGAAATTGTTTCAATGGATTACTATCTCCCTTCACTCTTTGTGTCAATGGAAACATTCCTGACAAGCTGCAGTTTTGTATAATACTGCATTCAACAAATCAACGGAACGCAGCAGGACGACAAACTGCACACAGCCCACAGAACCAGGCTAAGTCAAGGAAGCAGGAAGTGAAGAGGAGAAAGAAAGGACAGGCGAGGAAGAGTTGGGTGTTCAGGGGGGTGGGGGCGATGAGAGGTGGCATGCAGGTCATTTAAACGCCAAGGCTGAAGGAATTGGTGTCAGCATCACCTGTCTGTATACCGTGATGATGACCTTGCCTTAACTGAAGAACCGTTCCCATCCCAAGAACCTCTTTCTCCCGCTCCTGCAGCGCGGGCGAGCCCCCAGGCTGCTTTAGGCCAGAGCCAGCTGAGCGCTATATGCTGGAGGCTGAGCTTATTGTACAGTACTGTGTGTGTGTGTGTGTGTGTGTGTGTGTGTGTGTGTGTGTGTGTGTGTGTGTGTGTGTGTGTGTGTGTGTGTGTTGTCTGGGCTAATGCTAAGTGGCAGCTGGGGCTCCTAACATCAGTGACCTCTGACCCCTGAGGGGGCTCTGAGTCTCTGGAGAGAAATCTGAATTAATGAATAACAAGCAGCGTCACACAGGGACCTAATGAGGGAGTGTTTGATGTGTGTGTGTGTGTGTGTGTGTGTGTGTGTGTGTGTGTGTGTGTGTGTGTGTGTGTGTGTGTGTGTGTGTGTGTGTGTGTGTACAGTATATGTGCATATCTGCTAAAGTACAGTAACTTCCTAGTGTAATTGATATCATATACAAAACAAATTAATGTGAGGTACTGTGTGTTCCCTAGGGAAGAAACTAGTGTTGATATAGACTGAATTTTTGCTTATTTGTGATCTTTATTTATTATTTATGTTTCCCTTTCACTCCCAGGATGGACAAAGATCTTCAAAAAGAATCTAAAACCTGAATTAAATAACTCGTACAACTAAAAGATAACAAAATCCAAAAGAAAAGCCCCTTAAAGCCAAACTTGTAAAAGCATGTGTCTCAAAGCTTCATGCAGCGTTGATGTGTTATCAAATTAGGCTTGGCAGTCTTAGGGAATCAAATAGTCTTAAGGAACAAAAAGGTACTGTCATAGATTATAGGAATTTGGATTGATTTATGAATTAAAACTGAACACAAACCAGATGTGCAAAGAGGTAACAGATTTAAATAGACATTTATTTGTATCATATTGTTTATATAAGGCATCATTATAACATCTTGAAAGTCAACTGCTTATAAACAGTATTTGTTTACCTCTTACTCTATGCTATCACATGGTTTTGGACAATGTTTTCTATTTCCCTTGGGGTATAATTGCCCATATATAACTGTTGCTAGCATGATGTGCTGCACATTAGCTCAGCTGTCCATATGAGACATGCGAGCCCAGAAGACTGCCAGTAGACTGCTAAGCCTATCAAAAATGTATTGCTACCATTTTTGATTTTCATTAAAAAAGTAAAACAAAAGAAATGAAGAAATTGTAAAACATCCTTCTTCTTTTTTTAAAGAAAAAAATCAAAATAAAAGAAATAAAGACGGGTAAGAGATATGTAAGCTCAGCCTTAGTGTTTAAATGGGAGTCTCACCTGGAATGACAGAAATTGTTTTCAATGCTCGGAGAACCCTGAACGTTCTCAGCGCCGAGACATTCCCAAGGTCCACAAACTCTGTTATATATCTGTAACAAGGTAGGATGACACACAGAACAGAACCCCATGACACACAACACACACGATAACAACACACACACACACACACGCATGTACGCGCAAGAGCACGACACCAGCACCACCATCGAGGACCAGGAGGGGACACCACGGTGAGAGAGAGAACGCCTGTCCGACCAGAGGGAAGAGAACGAAGGAGGAAGAGGAGAGGGACTGGAACAAAACCACACCTAACATCAACCCCGTGACTCGCCCCCCCCCCCCCGCAAACACAAACACCTAGACTGTCTTACCTGGGATAACTGAAATTGTTTTCAAAGCCCTCAGAACCCTGAACGTACGCAGAGCTGACACATTGCCTAGGTTTACAAACTCTGTTATATACCTGCAAGGTGGATCAGATACAATTATTCAGCAGCTATCCCAAACTGAGGAAAGAAATGATATATGGTTACATAATATTGTTATATAGCAATGTGGTGTGACGGACTGATGTGGACTGGAGGTGCTGTGGGCGACTGTCTTTAGAATTGGTTTTGAATTATTTAGCAGATGTCAACTTATATACCAGCAGAAATCATGAAAAAAAAAAAGATGTAACACTCAATGTCCAGTGAACCTAACATCACTTTAAATAATGAATATGATACGTTTTGTAAGACCCAAAGACTCATTTAGAGTACAATTTGGGTCACTATAGCCTTGCAACTCGTGGCTAATCTTTACAATATTTGGAGCTGATGATTTTATTAATAACAATATTGAGCAATTGAGTTGTGCGAACTGTAATACATATAACATTTATAAAGGTTTCCTAAAGCTGACAAAATGGTGCTCGCCCTGTGCTGTTGAGTTAAAAGCTTAGACACATCACATTGTGGACTTCTTGCAGTAATGGCTAAATGTGTTGAATAAAATGTGTTCACACTAATTCTTTCTTGTTCCTCCACAGTTGCCCACAGCAGCTTTTTGATTTGGAATACGGTCTTTGTCCATGTTTAATTATAAAACAACAACTACCAATTTCATTATTTTGAAAACCACTCCAACAGACTGCCATACCTGCAGTTTGTTGTTAAAAGATGAAATGTTTGTTAGACATACATAATGAAACCCACAAACTGATGGAGACATTTGACTTGTTTCAATGTCTTATAAGACACAACAGGGAGTCAGCAAAAACAATGTTACATAGTTAAACTGGTGATTGATTAGCTAGATAGAAAGTTCTATTGCTTTTGATATCTAGCTGCTGTTATCTTGTAACTAAAACTTCTACATAAATCTGTCTCACGATTTTCTTCTATCTGTAAAATGCGAAAATGTTATTATTTCATCAGTCATGTTGAAAATCCAAATGTATTTAATAATTTAACGCGTTATTGTTAATATTTACGAGGAAAAATACTTACGCCATTGAGATGACCATGAAATCCAGCCAGTTCCATGGGTCTCGGAGAAAGGTGAACCCATCTATAGCGAATCCTCGGGCGACCATTTTTGTGAGTGACTCAAACGTATAGATACCTGTGAAGGTATACCTTGAGAACAAAGAGAGAAGAGAGTAAAACGGCGACGGACACATTAAATGAGGATATGATTGCTGAGGAAAAGTATGGAGGTGTACTCACTCTACTTGTTTGGACCACTCCGGTGGGTCACTAAATGTCATGAATATACAGTTGGTCAAAATCGTACACATGATGATCATGCTGAATAACGTGAGAGGACAGAAGTTAAGGAAACATTGAACAATGCTACCCATTACACCCCATACATGTTAATAAACCACCTACTACAATCTTAAGAAAGAGGGAGGTGCAGGGGGAAGAGAGATTTAGATCTTACGATGCATTAGGTTTCCTTACTCTTTGGCTGAATTATAATCAAGACACATGTTTAAAACACTGAAACATCTATTTTCATTCACAGAAAAACATAGAAATTAATCACTTGAAAGGATATGAGTGTATCAAAATCTTAATAGCTATTCGCCTAAGTAGATTGAAAGGGGTTAGGATGTACATGGAGGACGTGGCACTGAAGCGGAAGAGTGTTTTCCCACTGTTGAAGACTATAAATGTCTGTGGAGAGAGGGAGAAAAAGACAAGGACAAAGAAAGTTAGTACATTTAGGCTATCATTGATTATATGGCTCATACTATTCAGGACACAGGATCCGCTAGTCTTTGCATCTTATTTTAGGAAGAGATGAATGTAGCTTGACGGAGCAGCTGGTGTGAGTCCTGAGCTCACCTCTTAGTCACGTGGCGCTCTAACTGATTCTCACAGTGCAGGTAATACTGTATATCATCAGAACATAGCATTTTGAGGAGAGTGCTTACTGTGTTGTCGCTTAACCCATTTTGGAATCTATACATTGAGAAACAGTAGGCAGAGTACTTCAGATTGTAACGGCCGTCTATTGTCCAAAACACACATCATAATAACAGTTAAAAAAGATAAAAGTGATAGAAACGGGCACATAGTCAGTGGGACAAGGACACAGGGCTGTGCGTTACTCTGCTGACACCACTCCTTCTGTGTCCAGTCACCCGAGAGCCAGCAGTATAGCTTTCATAAGAGTCCCTCATACTAAGTCAGTTGTAATCGGCAATCCTTGTTGCCTCTTTGGTTTCTAAATATTGACAATTCCTCCCATTTTTCTTCAAACTGTGATTCTTGCAGTCTCAGTCAATGTGTCAGTTTTTTCTTTATATGGATTTCCTCTACGATCTCTTTCCATTTTTCCTGAGTAGTAGTTTCCATCTTACACCATTTTCTATTGATAGCTTTTTCCACAGCTATAAACAATATTTTGACATGATATCTATCCCTAATTTTAAAATGTTATTCCATAAAAAAGACCCCTTCAATTCAAAGGCACATCATATCCAAGTCTCTTTTTCAAAACGTTGGGTATGAATTTCCAGCACTTCATAATTTTTGGTAATTTCCAAATGTTTATAAGAGAACCTTTGTCCAGGAGGCATCAGTCTCTGTCCTGAATATCTTTCCACCATGACATTAGCTCCGCAAGCAGCAGCCAGACACATGGGAAGTTCTCCCCTCTTTGTGGCCAAATGACTCTCTTCGCCCCAAGTTTAAAGCTCTTACTGGAAGAGAACCGCAAATGCTGTCATCGATCAGCAGCAGATCTGCTGACTCGAGGCTCTCAGCAACCACTCCCCACCCATAAACAGCACTGGGCCGAGTGGGGCTGTGCTCTTGGGTGAGGCTGCATTGTCTGTTTGTTAGTGCAGATATTTGGACAAAGAAAATGTGGGGTCTGAGGGAGAAGTAAGAGCATTATTTATAAACAAATACAGTACTGGGATACTTGACAAATGTGTGGTTTGGATAAGTAATAAATGCCTATGCTGTCCGAGTTTCTTTTCCTCCTTTACCACATCCCCTCATGTGTATTTATGAAACCACTGACATTATTTACAGGTTTCATAAAGACAAGCTTGTCCTGTATGTAACCAGTATTGTAGAACGATGAAGAAATTAAATAATATCAGATACTGATTTCAATTTTAACTCCCTCTGTTTCAACATTAAAGCAGCATAATGTAACTGCACATGTTCGATTTTCGACAGTGTTAGCAGCACACGCTAGCTTCTGATCATTTTGCAAGTAATGTTATCATAGCAATAGCAGTGTATATGTGACTTGCACTCTAAAACAGTTAGGGGGCTAAATAAGAAAAACAAAGATTCTTACATCATGTTGCTTTAGGTGATAAACAATCCTTGTTTCAAAATATATGTATATATATGTAAATGCAGTAAACAGCCTCTGTAAACTGTGTTAACCTATTTTAAAAACAAAAATTCAATTTACAGAAAAACAAGTTGCGGACATGTTGTCCATCAGATAACATGCACGCAGCCTCAGCTAATAACAAAGGGCAAACTCTACTGTAGCCCTTAACGTTGAGGTATAATAATAATAACAACTGCATTCACAATGATATGATGATGGTAGTTGGAGGAGTACCCGCTGGCTGGAGAGCATACATACAGTATACATGGTCTTTGATCTTTAATATGCATATGGCACCAGGAACAAAATAAATCAAAATACATCCGCAACAAGTTTATGGTTCACACCACGGGAAACACTTAAGAAATGGGAAGGCGACTGGAAGTGTCCTGAGAGAAGTGGTGTCCTGAAATCTAATTAAATTAAAAATAGCGTCTGCAGTCTGGGGAAAGACAAAATGTATTCTCTGCATCAGAAGACTCCTCTCTCTCTCCCCCTCCCTTCCCGTCTTCTGTTCTTTTATGCCAATAAGCATCTGCACTAATTCAAATATTCTCTCACTTGTATTCCCGTCACATGGAGATATGAGGTATACTAAACCGACACATTACAAACAGGAACACACACAAGACCTACAGTCATGTTCAGAGGGTACATTTCTCTTTTAGAGGTCAAGTGTTTTGCTGAACAAGCAAATACAGTATGTGGAGGAAAGGGGAGGTTGTAAAATGAGCGGTATCTCATTAGCACTTAACAGATGCCCCCGCATGCATAACTATGTTCAATATGTTAATCAATGTGAAGCCTATGGATTTTTAAAATGTCATTGAAAACTTCAGTTACGAAGGCAAAAACATCTTTTACACATGATGTTTTAGAAAACACATATTTTGTCCTTAGAAAGTCCAAGCTTCAATGTAATTCATCATCTACACTATATGGTAAATACAATTTCATAAAAAATATGGAATTCAACTACAATAAGGCTTTCTTTAGCTACTCAATGAAGTGTGTCAATTTGCAGACAGAAAAATATGCTGTTGACGCAAACTTGGCAACCTGGCACGATTACAACAAGGGATGCAAATGTAAGGCCATTTCCTTAATTGATTGTGCCACATTATTCAAGAACTGATCAATCATTGATGGTTATCAAATACTAAACCTATTATTGTTCTTTACAAAGGCTGCATTGTGATGGGCTATTTTTAAAGCACTATTACAACCATAAACTCAATGAACACATGATAGATATTTTCTTGATCGTTTATACTCTTAACAGTGATCCGTTGATTAATCAAACACTCGGTTCTTCCTGGATTAACTCTGTAAAGTGGGTAAACAGAGTGTTTTAGTGACACTGAGTTCATTGTCACTGGATAGAAGATTTGGAAACACATTCAACCATGCAGTGAATTGGTAATATTAAGAAACTGAGGAGGGGTTCTATCTATGCACATGGATAAATAAATTATGAAAGAGGACAGGCACAATGGATTACACTTCGTAACACAATACTCTCTACAGTCTCACATACACACACACAGAAACACACATAACTACTTAAGCAAACTGCCTACTTTATGATGTACTCATAGAATGTAGAATATAAAATATAAATACACAACTCAGCAGAGCAAGCTTCACTTTATTTGCTGCAAAGCTGGTGAAATGTTGCTAATTCTCCACAGAGCGTTAAAGAAAAAGGCACATGTGCAAGAATTGGGAGGCAGAATGCAGCTGCAAGGACAGTGTGTGTGTGTGTGTGTGTGTGTGTGTGTGTGTGTGTGTGTGTGTGTGTGTGTGTGTGTGTGTATGTGTGTGTGTTGAAGGGACAGTGTGATGGTCAGGTTTAAGGCTAATAGGACTCAGGGGGGTAGGAGCACCTGAGAGAGTGTATTATATTATACTGACATATTAACACATGGACTGCTGCACATAGTTTGACATTTTATTATCCAGAATATTTTATATTGTTTATATTTGATATCACATTTTTCATTGATTCTCTTTTCCACTTTTTAAAGTATTTAAAGTATTTTATTTTAATGTCTGAACACACTTCTGTGACAAAATAATTTCCTAAATTGGGATCAATAAAGTATCTCTCTCTCTCTATCTCTCTCTCTCTATCTCCTCACTTTCTATAAGAGAGTTTGAGTTTTTCTGCAGAGGTCTTTGATATACTCAGGACTTAGTGAGTAAACAAATGGAGTCCAATGGAACCTTTATAACAGACTACAGGAGAGGCAGAATAGGCCCTCTTTAAGGCATGAGAAACGTCCTTCTATAGCATGTTTCCTCTCTGACCCTGACCTTACGGAGCTTCTCCCGGCTTCATAACTCTCACACAGTTATCTCTGTAGCTACACTGAGGATCTGCTCTAAATCAGCACTCTGGTTTGTCTGCCTCTTCCTCCTCATCCTCCTCCTCTCCTCACGACGGATGGCTTTTGTTTTCAGAGGAGCATCATAAATCTCCTCCTTCCTCCTCCTCCTCCAAATGATCTCATCGCCTCGTCCTCACGTAGCAGTGGTGAAATATCGAGGATGATGATGTGGGTGATTATTGGTGATTTCCTCGCTGTGTGTGTCAATAAGGGGAGGATTCGTTTGTGTGTGTGTGTGTGTGTGTGTGTGTGTGTGTGTGTGTGTGTGTGTGTGTGTGTGTGTGTGTGTGTGTGTGTGTGTGTGTGTGTGTGTGTGTCCTGTGCTCACTGTTCGGATCACCTGGCTGATTGTATTTCAGCCGCTGATTAACAGAGGCCGGATTAATGTGAGAACCAGTAAAAGAGACAAAGTGATAACTCTCGTCGGACACTGTCTTTATAAATCGGGGTTTATAAATGGAGCTCTCTAAGAAGACCCTCTCCTCTCTCCCTCTTCCTTTAATTACCGTCTTCATGCTTGACGGGCACTGATGACTTGATTAAATCTGCCGTGTGCAGTTCCAGTCTCTACCCCGCTGATGAATGAGCCTAAAGCTTATTAACTTACTGGGGCGGATCAATAAGGCGCTGGGCCTGAACACAGAGAGGAAGCTGCTGCTGCATGCTGGGAGAAATGACACACACACACACACACACACACACACACACACACACACACACACACACACACACACACACACTGTGGATTAGTGTGTGTAACCCAACCTGCTGCCGTACAGGTGGATTGATTCTCTGGATCACTTTCAGATGCACAGGAGTTACAGTCAGTCTGTGATGAAGACTGCAGCTTTTTTCATTGTTGTTGTTTCAGGACTCAAACATGAAGGATATTTGAACATAAGGTCTAAAAGAGGACTGAATAGAATATAATTGGCAAAACTACCCAAAAATTAAGATGTCGATGTAATTGTGAGTTCTTTAGCATGCTTTTTAACAACATATCAGACAACACATTGAGTAACCTCATTATTTATTATTATTTCATTCCTGTTGAGCTCTTTCATTGTAAACGGTTACATAGCACATATTTCCTAAGTTTTAAATTGGATTTTCTAATATTTATAGTTTTTGTTGTCAATCCATGTTAAACACCAAAGTTATATTGAGCAATAACCAAAGTCAGATTCTGATTGTAATGATGGCAACACTTTATTTAAAAACAGGTCTATTAACGGTAAAATAGGCACTATATTACTATAGGCATCACACAAATTAAACTATTTAAAAAAAAATTATTTCATTCTAAATGTAATCTTTTTATACGTGTGTGTTGAGGTGCGTCAACAACAAATACAACTGGAATGAAAATGTTGATTTAGCTTCACAGGCGGCTACATAAAAAAAACGAAATTGTCATCTTGTTTGGAACTACATTACTTTTATACAATTTAGAATATCAATTATACTCTTGTTCACATTTCTATATGTGTGAGATTTTCTGTTAAGTGTTGAGTTGATTCAATTAAGAAAAACTACCAAAAAAACAGTCAGTGCTACAAAACAAATCCACATTAAACGGCAATTTGTTTCCTGGAGCTTTAAGCCAATCATTAAGCAGAAGCCCAGCTATTTTAGTTCATATCCCCCACAGAGAAATCCCTCATTGACACTCAGGACCCCTGCTGACAGCCTGCAGGAGGAACAAGGGAAACAGCGAGCCCTCGTCCCCAGAGGAGGCCTTTCAGCGGGGCCTTTTCAGACCAGAGGCTCATCATGGAGCTAATGTGACCTCCAATGGAGCCAGTCAGCGTGCCAGATATTCTCTGAAGGTGACATCTTAATTGATAATCCTGTGAACAGGAGATTAAGAGTGAGGAAGGTGCCATGTGTCTGACTGCAGAACGCCTCTCATTCCCATATTGATCATTTTTTGTGCCGCTGATTCAATCTTTCATGGTGAGAGGTTTTAGTATCGATGTAGTGTGGTCAGTGATACACACACACGAGAGCCGACAGATTCATTTTTCATGTTGAGATGCTTCCTGTTGCAGATCATACGATATTCCCCCAACACACACACACACACACACACACACACACACACACACACACACACACACACACACACACACACACACACACACACACACCCTGGTGTCTGAGAACTATTTTGTCTGGTTCCTTAATAAACAGGACTTCGTAATGTAAGCCTGAAACTGTTCGCATGGCAGCTAGGCTATACAAGATGCAGGATGTCGACCTTTGTTTCCCCTCTGCAGAGTGTATGCGTGTGTGTGTGTGTGTGTGTGTGTGTGTGTGTGTGTGTGTGTGTGTGTGTGTGTGTGTGTGTGTGTGTGTGTGTGTGTGTGAGAGTGTGAGCAGCAAGGTCTTCTGGGAAGAGCCCTTAAAGATGATGCGCACCATTAATGTGACTGCAGGTCGGCTCCATTTCAGAGCATTGATCTGCTGAGAGGGAGGATGAAGGGAAGCTGGGGCTGAAGTCCTGTAATGAGGGGTGCTAATCAGGGGTTCACAGACTAATACACAGTGAGAAAATACTATAATGTTATTTAAGTAAATGCATATAAGTATAAGCAGGAAGGTAATCTAAATACAAGTGCTAAATGCAGACAAATGTCCTGAGCCTGCTATATATTTTATCATGCATGAATATAAAAGCAGGATTTTTTTTAATTATTGTCAACTAACTGTATTATTTTGGTTATTTTTGGTATTTCGCTGATTATTTTCCCTATTAATTAATCCATTAATATAAACCACAGTACATATCGTTATATTTATTTTACTGTAGTACAATGTGCACACTTTGGTTTTTATTGGACACTTTACATTCTTATTTGTTATGAATATCTTTAGTTTATTTCAATTTTATTTAGTTGTTTTTTTTCCGCATTATTAGATTAGCGTCTAGTGTTTATTTTGTATATTTTGTATTATTTATCTTTTTGTTTATTTCATTTTAAAATGGAGCAATTTTCAAGAAAAACCCAATTGTCCCCGGGAATTCTGATTCTGTTTGATGAGTAAATACTTTTTTTTTTAAAGTGAGAAAAATGCTGAATTTGACAACTTTACCAACAGCTAGAAATCCAACAGGAGAAACAACATGAGATATATTAAGTAATATAACTCACCGGTCCGTAGAGGCCTCTGAAACTGGATCTGCTCCAGTTCTGCAAAACAAACAAAGCTAACTTAGCTAACAGCTAACTAGCTTATGGTGGCTACTATTAGCGTAAGTTAGCTGTTAGCTGCCATAACTATAAAATAAGTAAAGCTTTCTGTCTAACTGTAAAACAAAAAGAGTCAAGGGAGGAAAAAAACTCTCTGGGAAACATGTTCTCCTTAAAATATTATTTAGTTTGCAGGTAAAGACTGGTTATTAGTATTAGCAGCAGTTAGCCGTTAGCATTACGTTAGCAATACGGTTAGCAACAAGTGCAAGGGCAGTATTTTGATAAGCAGAGCGACTGACAGCGACACACTTCTCCATTATACAAGTCAAGTAGCATTAAAAGGACTTATCTTTGAGTCAAACAGTGACATTATGTTTCTTTAAGTACAGTGCTTGAGTATATGTAGCCTACTTACATTACACCCATGTATAGATTATACAGTTTTCCAGCAGCATAGGCCCTACAGCTGAATCAGTTAGTTGCAGACAGAAAGGTAAACACATGTCACCTACAGCACAACAACAGGTGAGTCCCATTGGATAAGTGGTTCAACAGGACTTCTAATCAATTGGTTAATGGATCCACAACCCCACTTACAAAGAGGCTGTAGTCTTAAATATGTGTATCAAAGCATTTGACTCTCTGTCTTTTCCTGATGTTTGTATTATTACAAAAGCTGTGGTGGATAAATCAAAGGATGTCTATCAATGCTCTGAATGTCACCACTATTTTAACCTATGACACAATCATATCTATAATTATTTAATTACTGAGGGAAATATCTTGATATAATAATTTTTCTATTTTGATATCCGTTATTTGACAAGTGGACCAAACAAAAACACACTACCATATAAATGAATTTAGAAAGTGATCAGATAGTAGTGTCTTTTGTTGTCTATTTAGAGAAAACAATGATAAGCATTATATAAATCATTGTTTCACATGTGCATTGTCTGCATATACTTGTGCCTGGATATATGCTTTGACATGTTGTTTGTTTTGTATGTAAAGATTGAAGAGAAGGTTGACATGTAGAGGAATCTCTTTTACAAAACCCATTAAAAAAGAAAGCCAGGAACACGTTTTATCCTCAAAGACACTTAGCAAGCTCCTCTAAATCCTGAAGTGAGGAGAATATGTGCAGAGCTCGGCAGTTTTCCTCTGATTAATGCACATTATCAGAGGTATGGAGCGACTCTTACCGTATGTTGAGCCATATTAGTCAGTCAATACAACACCGTCAATAAAGCAGTCTGGGACCTGTAGTATAAACAAGGGGGTAAACAATTAACCAACAGATATCACCATGAAACTTACCCATTACATTACTGACATTAACACAATTATGTTTTATATTACAAGTTTTCTGACATGTTATGTTTAAATATGCAAATGAGGCATTATGTGATGCTTACTCTTGGTTAATTTAGGAGACATCTGCAGACAAAAACAGACAGAGTTAGTAAATGTAAATTGTGTTTTTGCAGTTTTCAATATTTCATTTAGTTTAGTTTCTGAGTCATTCTGATTCTGATTTATCTATATCTATAGAGTGTATGGATTAATAAACCAGCCGCAGTATTTATGTGGTTGCATTATTGCATTATTGAAGTGTCCCTGTGTAAGTGATAATGCTGGACAGTGATTGACTGTGTGAAGCAGCAGCAGTGATTGCCAGCTCTAATTAATTGTCCCGGTGTTACCAGATGAATCAATGACCATCAGAAGATTGTCTGTGGCCGAGATGAATCTCATGTGTTGGGAGATTGTTCAAAAAGCATAAACAGATCAATGCTGCTCCACTTTATAGGCCGTGATTCGGCTTATGTGTCGGCCAGTGCTTGATGTTGGGAGTGTGTGTGGGGCAGCTCGGAAACCAGAGCCGTAACACAAGAGCATTTAGCATATGGCATTTTTTACCACGGAGAGGTAAACACAGTGGGGAGGCCGAGGAGAGACAGATCTCCCTGCAGACACACACACAGCGTAGCCACACACACACACCGATAAAGGTTGGACACACACAGAGGACACAGTGTCCAGACCCAATGACGAGCGGAGGTCAATCTGCTCGATACAGGAACACACTCGGTGTCAGGGACTCACTTTTGCACTCTGTTTTAAAGTGGTTTCTGCAAATCTAAATATTGTTTCTCTTACGTGTTGTGCTATTTATACATCTAGTTTTAGTTTAAGTTGCATAATGTTGGAGCTATCGGATGTTGATATGTCTGCCTTTTTCTATAATATAAGCACCAAAATATACCTATTTTAGTGACTTCTATTCACCTTTTATTGTGGTATTTTGCAAAAAGCTCTGTATTATTTTCCTTTTTTTGTCCGTGCTACATTAATCTAGCTCTGTGAAGCACTACATGATTAAATGAAAGGTGCTATATTAATAAGGTGAGTTTTAATAAGGACCTATCTTCTTTTTTACTTTCTTGTAGGATAAAGCATGCATCTACTTTTTCTAGGGAGAGACACAGGTGTTTTTGTATTTTTCAGAGCCATTTAGTTCCATTTGATCAGAAAGACAGCGTATATCTCGAACACTGAACGACTCACAGATAGATGAAAAGCCCTACATGTAAGAGGAGAAATATTTGGATTGCCTCCGTCCACAGACCTTTCTGTCCTTTATTTCTTGCGTCACAACACCAAAGGATGTTGATATCAACTGTCAGACCTTTAACCCTAATGGGGCTTCTTTAAAGTGACAATCTTAACAGATCAATGCATCCCCGAGGAGTCCGATTACAAAGACTGTCAATGACCACCACGAAGGAGAGGAGGAGGAGGATCAGGAAGATGAAGAACATGACACTGGGAGTCAGGGAGACCCATCCACATACCTGCTGCGGGATGGAGGTCTTCTTATTATCCTGCAGAGGTGGGAAGTAGTTGAGTACAAATACTTTGTGACTGTACTTAAGTACATTTTTCTGGTATCAGTACTTTACTCCACTACTTGTTTTTCTGACGACTTTTGACATTGACTTCTTACATTTTGAACTCAAATACCTGTACTTTCTACTTCTTACATGTTGAACCCAAATACCTGTACTTTCTACTTCTTACATGTTGAACCCAAATACCTGTACTTTCTACTTCTTACATGTTGAACACAAATACCTGTACTTTCTACTTCTCACATTTTCCAAACAGGCTGGTTCCTTTAGTCTGAATGTGTGTTTGGTGGCGTGATCATTATTATTTAGAGTCATTGCGTGCTTATTGATTTGAACACGATCCGTGTATCCATCATTTCCTGTTCTTCTCTAAAGAAGAGGGACCAATGAAAACGTTGTCATGTTGCCGTTGTTCAGCATGGAAACATTCATTAGCTAACAATGACATTATTGTTCTATTAATATAAAGGGAGGTCAGGTACTCTTTAAAACAGCTGCTAGTTATGGGTACTTTTTACTGAAGTACATTTCAAAGCCTCTTTACTTTGACTTGAGTAAAGAAGTTTAGTCAGTACTTCTACTTTCACCAGAGTATTTATAAACACAAGTATCTGTGCTTCTACTTGAGGAAAGGATGTGTGTACTTTTGCCATCTCTGTCTAAAACTCAGAGCTGCTAATGGTGAATG
>NW_011333197.1:303-17432 GCF_000735185.1 Notothenia coriiceps | reverse complement strand
GGGGGGGGGTACTTCTCTTAATCATCCCAGGACCCCAGCCTGACAAAAAACTGGCCTATTACTTCACAAAACTGACAGCAGATTTGGATTGTAGACCTTAAAGAAGATGGCAATAAACTAAGCCCTTAAATGATAAAAAAAAAAAGGGTTAGGGTATAATAATCCATTATACAACGTGAAAACAGGCAGCTTACGTTTTTTTTAAATGTCAAATAATATCTGTCGTTCATGGAACTGTATTCATCATGATGATATTTAATAGACTAAACAATGTATTATCTGTTTACAAAAATAATTAAAAAATGGTTAGTTGGAGCCCTACATGACCTTCATGAACCAAGACATACTGTAAATCAGAACTCATAAGACCTTTTCAAGAACATAGCTGTATTCACAAGCCTCTTTGCAGGCTGGAAGGAGAAAACATGACACACATACACTATTAGCTGGATTTAAGCCCATTCTGGATCAAGCACCTCCTATTGACTAAGTGCATTCTGATTCCATTTTCAAAGAAGTACAAATATCAACAGTATGTCAGCTTTCACGTTGTTCACCATAAAACGTTGATGCTTTGCGACAAAATAACGCTGATCTCATAAGAGACATGTATTAGCGTTCTAGAACATAAATCATGTGTCTGATAGAGCTCACTGCATTGAGGACTCAGCCAGCCATGTCCCAAACAATGTGTGACTGCAAACTCATTTCCCTGCATATTATACCACATCAAAAAAATGCGTCATCCCACTTCTTTACCTGTAAGCTGTGCTGCAAATCCCAGTTTCCCCTACTAACCCCACCCTTCTTCTCTATACGAAACCTAGCTAGCAGTGGAAGCACATTTCCCCCACACGCCCCAACCCCCAACCCCCATCCCTTCCTCACTCAGCTCAGTACAGGAGGATGCTGTGTCATCAGAGACTGAGGACTCAGACAAAGCACTAAAGCCTGGCCCTCCTTCTAATTTACTACCGCTGAAAAAAAGACACGCCAGAGTAGAAGGCAGCGGATGGGAGAGAGTAATGGACAGAGATACACACACAGACAGAGATGGTGGGACAGCAGCATAATGAAATGGTGTGTACAGTGCTACATGCTGAGATTCAGAGGCTGCTGCTGCTGCTATAGCCGTCAGCTCCCTTTGTGCACTCGCTAGTAGCTGCTGCCCTGCAGAAGTCTGAGCAGCAATGACTGGTCTGCTGCACACTCCTGTTATAAAACGCTCACCAACAGGAGGAGAATAAAGCCTCTGCATTAACAAAACCTGTTCTCCAAACGGTTCCATCGCCAATTCCAGCTGAATCATGATATTAACTGTACTTCCAGGTATATCATAACCCGCCCCTCTAAACATAAGCACATATGTGTGCTTCAGTCCATGCTAAAACACTATGCCCTCCATTCATCCCTCTTGCATGACCACAGCAGCTTTAACATTGCCTAATCACATCAGACATTTGAAAAACCCAGGCAGTCCTCTCCCCATCACAGGGGAAAACAAGAACTGCAACACTGCATTTCTCCTCCTCACCACTGCCCCCTCTTCCTCTCTTTGATGCATGAGTGCTGTGATCAGGTTTCCTGCAGCTGACACACTCATTGACATACAGAGCAATGGCGAGCGATAGGATGACTGTCCGTCGAGTAGAGGAGACGAGCAGCCAGGAAAGGTGAGGACAGGAACAGCAGAGGGAGAATGGACGCTAACCATGAATATACTTAAGAGGCATTTCCTCAAGTATGATAAAGGACAAATACATTAGTGGATTAGGAAATGATTGATATGAATAATAGTAAGAGGGAGAGGGAAGAAGAGGTCTTAACCTGTTACTCCTGCTGACACAACACATAGATGGGTGTGATGAGGTTAGCAGATCTTGACTAAGCAGAATAAAGATAAGCTTTATTAATAAATACACATATGTCAGGAGCCTTGTTTGATAAACTAACTCTCTAGTCTACTGCCACATCCTACTCTTTTGAAATGACCTTAAAGTGAGCAAATTAGCAAGGAACCATTGCAATGACTGCACTAGTGTAGCTATTTAGAAGCCAGAAAAAGAAGGGCTGTAACTGTGATTGTGTTTGTATGATAACTACTTTCTCAGGTTGTTGATGTGATTATTCATTTTTATATTTAAGATTAACAAAATGTTTGTGTTTATCAGGGAATTGAAGAAATTCTAATACAATATACTTATATACTAATGTATCTCATCCTACCTTGAGTATCCATTTATCGTTCAAATGGTACACAAATCTGACCAAAAAACATTTGGAAAGAACATTCATTTTGTAGTTGAACCATTTCTTGTTTTGAAAAGTAACCCTGTCATTCTGATAATGTAGGTGGTATCATATTTCACATCTGTTGCCAATAACAACTTGGGAGAAAGCTGAACAAGGGCTTAATTTCCCATGTTTATTTTTCAAGATTTGTATTTATTTGACTGGCTTTACTGTGAAACTAGAGACCATCTTGACTTTGCTTCAAAATAGACCATCATTTTTGTATCCCAAACACTGCTGAGTTAGGTAACTGCTTGTTGCACGGTTGTGACCCTAGCATGGTAACTAAATCTGTCCACGAACAGAAATATAAGCCCCTGGCAAAGTATTTAAAATGGCGTCTGAGGTACTTCCCAGTACAGAAGGTGTCTCCAGGAGCACATTTGGCCATGATGACACACACAGACTTACAAGGGGAATACAATATCAGCGCTCCTGTTGACGCATCTAATTATATATTTAAAGCAAAGACCATATCAGTACAGCATTCATTGCATTGTTTCTTACACAAAGTATAAGAAACAAATGCACAGTACAGTATTATACTCTACTTGAGTGTCGAAAAACGTTGAGGTCTTTACTCTTACGGAGGAGTTTTCCGCCCTACAAGTTTTTGTAGGGCCTAATATGTTCTGTCTATATCTGTTATGCTCTTTACAGAAACATAACATCACAAATATTCATGTTTTGTTATAAATAACCCCATCGCACATATGGGAGCTACAGGAGGCATACGAGTGGAGGCCACGACAAAGATCTCCGCAACAACTTTCCTCCAAATGCCAAAATGAAATGCCACAGAGGAAAGTAGGGGAGGTAAAGAAGAATGAACTGACAATAATAATAAGTGGGGAAGGATAATAAGAGAAGAATGCAACCCTTTCCTGTGGCCACCACTGAACTATGCCGTGAATCAATAGATCACAAAAGGCAAATCCACTTGATAGTTTCTTCCGCCCTATGAGGGAGTGCTGCTGGCTGAGACTGCCGGTATGCTGACGGGGCTTCTTGCTGCTGTACAGGCCGCAGATTCTCTTAAACATTATCACCACACAGAAGACTGGCTACTCCAAATGTCTATACAGTGGAAGGCTCTGCATTCCCTCCTGCCCTTTTCTCTCCACTTCCTGTCCTCTCCTGCCATCTTCTGCCCTCACATTCCTATTTAGCTAGTGCAGCACTAAATTAAGGGAACAGACAAGATAGAGTGCGAAAAAAAACAGAAATGTTTTGTTCTAGTTCTCTTCTAAAAATGATATGGTTGTACTTTTTGTGACACCCGTGTCTATATTGCATTATAAGCATACTTATATTGCGTTAAAATCTGCTTATAGCTCTGTATATAAGTTAAGATAAATTGTAGTTTTAAGCACTGATAAACATTGAAAATGCTTTATAAAGTGTAACAATTCATTCATCATTTACATGGCTTTTTTGTATGTTGCAAGGAGTATGTGTATTATACTACCCATAATTGTTATGCATACATACATACATATGCGTTACCCCGGATTATATTCTACACTAATAGGTCATTGTGTGACCTATCACTAATGAGTGATTAGATTTATGAGGTATTCACTGATAAAATGCATTACAAGCTTGTTAAAAGTTTGCTATAATTTGTTTGCTTTTAGTAAAAAAAAATCATTAAATCAAAAAGTATTATGATGCATAAATGTCATTGTAAAAAGCTTTATTATGTGAAAGGATTGTTATTATAAAGCATTATAAAGACTGCTTATAACGATAATTATAAAAAGCTATAGAAATCTTTAAGTATGTTTATAATGAATCATAGATATGGACGTCATAGAAAGTTATCAAAAACATAATTTGGAGAGAAAATAGGGAGATTCAGGTTTGTGTTATCTACACCTATCATGCATCAATTTAAAAGCTTATTTAGAAACAATTTGAGTGTTTGGCATATCTGAGGGGAAAATTCAAAATATGATTTTGAACGATAGTAGCATTGATACCACCGCTCAAGCGAATCATGTACTGAGCACATCCACAACTTGTTAGCATGGCCAACTGGCTGCTACATTAGCACCACGGCAGCTGTTTGGCTAGAAAGACACAACCAATAACCAAAATATCTCAACAAATATGTTTTTGGTCACATTGATAAATGTTCTACTACTCAGACCTGTGCTAGTTATGGAAAGATACAGTTAAGCTTCTTTCTGTCACCATACCAGAGCTTCCATCGTTGCGATTCCTTCACTCATACCATCTGTCAATCGCCTTTTACTTGAATTTTAAGGTCATGACGTTCAACGAAAAAGACAGATTTATACTGCTCAGACCATCTTATTAATTTCTAAAATGTCGTATATCTGACCATGTATTTTCTTAAGGGAATACAGTAAGAGTAGCAAACTGTGTGTAATTACAAAAAACATGTCCATATTTAAATGTTGATACAAGAGGCGGAGTTACTAAATATCTGTTAACATTATTTAATGCAGTACCTGTCTAGGGATGAGAATCCAAATATTTGTGCATACTACATACAGTACTTAAGCGAACCCACTTGTTTTGATTAATTTGAACAACAGTGGAAACATTGCAGAATTGAATGTTGATCACAGTAACAGCGCATCAAAAACGATACAATTGTGATAACAATAATTATTCCACTGCCAGTATGCATTCTGTCTGCTTTTGGACAGAGCACTTGTGATTCCTTGTGTTTTATCATAACATAATTTAATGAGCTGAAGTATTAATTGCACATAAACATAGATATTAAATTAAATTGTCACATCATCTTCACCATGAACTAACATAAATAATAAATGAACCCTGCAGAAACATGTATGAGAATAGCCACTGACCGAGGACAGAATTGCTTTTACATTAACTGAATTTCCTTAATTGTACAGGTGTACTAAAAACACTGATAGGTCTTCTATGATCTAATAATGCAGTGATTGTAGGTAAGCCCCTGAAGCATTGACTTAAAAGTATCAAAAGCTCTTGCATTTCTCAAGGTTATCTTCCTCTGTATTGAACACAATAACTTCAATTTTGAATGAATTCATATGAAACCTGAATTTGATATTGCAATTAATTTCCTATCACCTATGTGTATGGCAGTTAGTTTAAAATGTTAGCAATTTCACAACATAAAAAAGGGTAAACATTAACCCACTTGAAGGTTCAGCACAACAGCTGAATAAAACATGTGTTAAAATCTGTCATTATCTATAAACCTCTTAACTACATTAAGCAAATGCTCCTTCATTCAAGTGTTTTGGGTGAAACTGGGTAGTGCATGGCCTGTGTAAGAACTCACTTTCAGGTTCAGGCTTTGATAGTATGGATCCAAATCCTCCAGCGGTACGCCCGACATTCCCTTAGGAATATCGCCGTAGATGAACGGCAGGCTCTTCCCAGCCTCCAGGTCACTGTTGGGCTTGGCTTCATTTTCTTCAGACGTGTCACGGTGACTACTGTCCGATCGGGGTTTGGGTGGCTTCTTGTTCTTTTCCGCTTGGATGCGCTTCTCGATGTCAAGGAGTGACTCTGGGGTGAATTTCTTGAAGCTGCCAGGTCCTGGGGGTGACATAAGGTATGCGGCCATGTTTTCATCCTGCAGCTATTCCCCCTTTAGTTGTTTTCCATCAGAGACATCCAGCTCTGCGAGGAAGAGAGGGACACAGAGTGAGAAAGTGTGTGCATAAGGTCTGGATCAAAGAGGATGTTGAAAGAAATTATGGAACACAAAATGAAAAAATGTATGATAAAAATAATGTCATTTTGCATTTTGTTACATTTATTAATAAATATGACTGGACAGTACACGGATGGTTATGATTAAATGTGTTGACACACATGTTAGTCCAGTTGCTTGGCATCGCTTTTCCGTTTCAGTGCTGCTGAAAGCCTTGCAGATGGAATTTTCTAGTTCTGCTAAGGAACGCAAACAAAGCAAAATAGAGCTGAAAAAGTGCAAACCGTTATGGGCCAGTAGGCATTATTTCTGCTCTCTACATCAACCTTAATGACTAAAGCACTGATCCTGTATCCACAAAAAGCAAAACCCAGGTACCCATCCGATATAGTAGACAGCATCAAATTCCCTTTTGCTCTCATCTTTGTGACCTTAACAGGGAGGAAAATAGGTCTCTTTATCCCACCAGGAACTCACTTGTCTCAATCTCTCCCAAGTTTCTTTCCTTGAATTATGCCATCTAACCATGCCAAAAAACTGAATTTAGAGTTATGTATATCCATAAACTACCATGTTGTTGATATTAACAATGAATCAGGTGATGTTAATGAGACTGCCGGTCTCACTAAGACTAAACATCCAGGCCTACAGCTCTATGCACTTAAGATCATTATTTTAGATGTGGATCTCTCTCGGGTTGGGCCCAAACAGCTATCACTGTCAACATATATAGTATAAAGTAGGCTTCCAGCACACAAGCTATTACATATGTCTTGTACAACATGTCAAGGAGCCAAAACCATCCTAAATCAAGCAAAGAATACAGATACAAGTATTTAAATTGATGTAACTGGGATGGGTGGTAAAGAAATGTATATGTGGGGTTGATTGCATAACACTAATTAATTCATTGTTATCTGTGAAAAACCCATCCAGCTGCTTCTTTTTTGGCTTAAGAGAAATTAAACGTGGCCTGTGTTTATCACATTCAACAGCACACCCAACACAGATTACTGTGTGCATTCAGGTGTCTTACATCCTTAAATACCGACTGACTAATATGAAAGCACAGTTAACTGCTAAGTGTTAAGTGTGTTAAAATATATAGTCAACCAATGAATGCCGGACTGAAAATTATATTATAACCTCTGGAGCTCTGACTCATTGCTTAAAAAGTCAGGTTGTAATAACAATATCATCTGCATGTCTTCAGACTCCTAAAACAGATGCATTTCTCTCCCCAGCTGGCTGATCGTCATAGTGTTTGATACAACATATTTGAAAATCAAGTCACAATTCCGTCCATAAAAAATAGACAGTGTGTGCAACATTAATGAAGACTATAACAAGGGTACAGACCTGGAAAGAAATTAGAAAGAAATGAGAAGAAATCCAAAGGCAGGTATAGATCCAACAGCCCAGTATCTTCGGAGAAAAAGCACAGCCAACCAGGAGAGGAATGAAGTCTGATTCATGTAACCCAACCTCGGCACAACCTCCAAGTCTCCTTCTACCAACGCTACATCAATTGATCTACCGTCAAGGTGATTCAAACCAGGATGCAATAGCATGGCCAACAGTGCATAAAGCCTGCACTTGCCACAAAACGCTGGGACATTCCTATAACACAGGCAAGGCGACCAGGGGAATCTGTCTAAATATGTTGCAGATGCTGCTCAATGCTGTCGGTTTCCATTAACTCCCTTAGGTCATACGAGAAACAAGGCATAAAACGCAAGAATCTGACGATCACATGTCGTAAAAAAAAACACTGCTATGTACACTCTTAAATCAATTACTGTGAATGATATAACCGCACGTAATTGGTATACCAAATGCTCGCAGCTATACCGATTCTGTTAAATCCGTTATGAGTTAAGGGATTCCGCGAATAAAGCTAATGGATGACAGTGAAGACTAACAACTCCAGCAGGCTCCTGTGTTTCCCAAAAGACAAGCGTGTCAACGTCCGGATAAGCAGCGTTTAGCAAAAATGTTCCTGTATAGCCTACTGCGTCCTCTGTGCGGAGCAAATGCATCCAAACGGACCACGGCCTCCGTCCCGTCACCTGCTGAAGACTCCTATTGTGCTCTTTGCTGACCTGATATCAGATGGAGAGAACCGGACATCGCGGCGACACGGTGCTAGTGAGGAGGAGCCACATGGGCCGGTGGAAAAAAAACGTACACATCCTTCATTTTCTGCAGCGATGTCTTAATAAGTAATGCCTGTCATGTCATCTCAATTCAAATGCACAGCATCCCTAAGAATAGCTGAGCCCAACAAGCCAGAGTCAAAAATTACTGGTAGATTAACTTGGCAGAGAAATATCTAAGGGGTCCCTAATGTCCTATAGGGGTGGGTGCCACTTCATTCCTGAGCCGAGTCCATTTCAGGTAGGGTTAAGTCGTCCTGACCGGAAATGTGATGAGCTATGATAATACAGTTTAACACGTTCTTATCCCTCAAAGGACAGACGAGGGATAGGGGGAAGGAGGGGGGGCGGTTGATGAAGCATAGAATACCAGGCCACTGAAGAAATAAACACAGATAAAGAAAACCTCGGTTAACTTTCTCCCCGTGTGGAATTAAAAAACACCTGCTCCCCTTCACATTGTTTATCTCATCCTGCAGGTGCCTTTCATTTACTGAGAGGGAAAGTCCACTGTTTAATAGCGAGGCGCGCCGCTTTCCTGTAGGGCCAAAGCCTAAAATACTGCAGTGTGGTTTATTGCTGCTATATGCTCTAACAAACAAACTCATACTAGGTCAGTTGAATGCACAAGCCATGTCCTGACAACACATCCCTGGCCTCAAGTCAAAGCAGCCCATAGCACAACCGAATTTCACATCCAAAATGGTAAAATATAAACAGCAAAATAAATAAATAGAGAACTAAAACGGTCTTAAGGCTATACCACACCCGTATAGATAGACAAGCCGATCGAGTCCTACAGCATCCATGGTGCGGGTCTAGAGGAATACTGAATGGAAAATGTGTTTTTAATATCTGAGATTGCGTGAAAACAGCAGAAAAGGGTGCCGCGGCCCCTTTGAGGACTGCCAAACTAAAGACGCACCTACCTCCTCACGCAATACAGTCTCCTACGAGATTGCAAGAGGGAGGGGGCGCAGAGGTGGAGTGTGGGGGTGGGGGGGAGTGAAACTATCATAGTTATAAAATAATGGTAACGAGGAAATTGCTACCTAAAATGATTTTGCAAGCGACGCATTATTCATGCACTCGGAGCATGCAGGCTCGGTATTGTCTGCACTCACAGAAGTTTCACATGATCTCACTTCAACATCCCGTATGCGTATATTTCACATTCTGACACAGGGAAATGTCATTCCATCCAGCGACAGGCCAACACCCCAAATAACCTGCTGTCTCCCTGTTTTCTACCTCGTCGTCTCACATATCCGTGTGTCCCCTCAGAAAATCACATTTACCCTTCTTATAACTGGTACCTCGAATACATATTTTTCCATGTACTGGCAAGGAGCCCTCCACAGACGCTAGGAGAAGATGCTGAGAGAGGGACCGCTCTGCGGCACTGGGATGCAGTCGGTCGACAAAGTAGAACTGCGATCCATCCCACGACATGAAAAACCAGACAAAGCAGAAATCAGACAGTCTACTTACTTTATTCCGCATTAACACAAATCCAGACAGCTGTCAATGAACTGCAGATGTCGAAAAGAGTCCAGAGTAACGGCTGTCGCCATATTGTTGCTGCTATCTTCCTTCCCAGTGCGTGCGGCTACCCTGCATAATTGATGACTCTCAGCAAATTGTTAGGGAGTGTCGGTAAATGCCTTTAGTTTCAATAACGGACAAGAGACCGCAGCATCGTAAGCAGAAAAAAAAAACACTGTTCATGTAACAACGGACATTGATATTCTGGTTGGGATGGGTATTGCGATAGGCAACATATGTTTTTTTATATTTATCTGCTATGATAAAAACTTAGGGGTATGATAACATGTTTTTTTTTAATCAGACATGGAAGTCAAATGAGAATGAAGGTGATGGCATCTTTCAATATATGTTAACAAACGTAAGTTTGATATGACATTTTTACATTTTATTTTTCATAGTTAATTTTAAAAATACTTCAGAGTTTTAAGTGCATGATTACAATGTATAAGTCATTTTTTTAATACCGTAGCCTATCAGCGGGGAAGTAGCCAAGTTTTATTGTTGTATTTTTTATTAAATCCAGCCTAAATCAACCTATAAATCAATAACTAAGTAATGTGTGATGTTTAAGGTATACCAATTTTGAACTATGAACATATCCTATACGGTATTTATCTTAATATTTACCTCAACAACAAAAAATGGCTTTGGGTGGTACAAAGTTGTTTGGTATTGGATATATTTTATATACATTTTCCGAGCCGACATTTTGGCATATAAGGAGAAGCAGGTGTTCATAATTCATAATGACGGCTCTGTACGATTCAAGAGTCAGTGAGCCAGCATGAACAATACCAGAAACTAAAGCAGCTAAATTCGTTTCACTCATCATTTATTTTTGATATTTACACCTGTGCTTTACTGGTGCATATAAAAAAGCCTTTATTTCTTGAAAATACCTACTAATGAAATTAAGACAAATACATTACATAGACAGTGACCAACCTTTGAATGTATTCTGCATGAATATTCAAACGACCGAACAACTGTCTATGTAACCACAAACCCCTATCAATACTCATAGTCTGGTATGTCCCTTAAGCATAAGATTTCTGATGTAAGCATGTATTAGGGTTGTGAGCCCAGTCCCATAACTGCATGTCCTACATGACAAAGGTTACAAACCTTGATTTATTTAATACAGTTCACTCTGCACTGTCTACCTTTATTGAAAAAACAGATTTTAAAACAATATATATGGGTAACTCAGCAAATTGTGTGTGTTCCTACATGCAATGAAGGTTTTTGAGCTCATTGTTGTTCTATTCTGCTCTCTTTTGCAAGACAAACCATTAAAAAAAATGTACAGCTTTGTTAACACAGTTGAAATTGAGTCTATGGAATACTTCATTTTTTTTTTTACCCTTTTTCTAAATTATTCACCCTTCAAAATACAGGGTTGTGGGATTTTATAAAAGAGGTGTTTTGAACCCAACACTGTCTCCACCTGGTGGACATTGGCAGAAGTTCACCTTCAGGTCTGCATGAAATAAAAGGGCTGGCTTTCATTTTCATTCAATCAGCTTCTTTGGATTTCAGCATTATAGTGCATTTCAATAAGAAAGCATTGAACATAACCCCATTACCATTAAATAGTTACATATTGTGTACATTTGAGTGTTAAATTCAGGCAGCTAAAGTTAACTTAGTTAAAACCAATGGTTAGCTATGGAACTAATAGTTAATTAAATATATAGCAATTATTCTAAAATACATCAAACATTTGTTTCTGTCTAGTAACGTAACGTCACTCACCGCTAGCTTGAATGGCGAACGTTAAAAGTTTGCGTGTCCTATTCATGGTTGTATTATATGGAAGAGGATTAGGGCCACATGAATTTTCTTTTGGGAGGATTTAAAAAAAATAATAATAATTTAAGAAATTCTGAATTTAATCTCAGAATTCTGACTTTTTCCTCAGAACAAAAAAACATTTATTTTTTTGGGGAGAAAAATACTTTTTCCGAAGAACAAAAAAACATTCGTAAAAAAAAGCGTTCGTAAAAACAACAAAAAGGCGAATATGAATGTGAAATGCAGACATTGATGAGCTAGCAGCAAGTGCATTAGTTTATATGGTATGGCTTTCCCCCCCCCCCATCTAATTCAGTAAATAATGGTTTAGTTCGCTGACACGCAAGTTTGTGCTTGTTGGAACAGCGACGACTAAACAACATTTTCATGTTTCCGTAGAGATTTCATTAAGTGTGTTTAACAAGGCAGCTAGCAGCTAGCTGACAATCAGAAGGCTATTAACCATAAAAATGATCAAAATCTCAAACATCATCTCGTCTAGAATGGAGTAAGACAGTTGTGGTTGTGGGAAAAATGATATTGTAAACAAATACACATTTTATGAAACAAGTTAGTGATGTTAACTAAGAGTGTTTAAAACTTTCTGGCTTTAAATTAAAAGGTAGGATTTTTGTTCCTGCATATAAAGTGTTCCTGATAAATAAGATCTCCGTAATGGACACTTTTACTGAGCATACTGTGTAAAATAGGAAGAAGAGTCTTAACCTTACAATATTTAAACAATGTATTTTCTTTTCTTTTTTGCAGATTAAAAGCAACGTTATTGTCTGATGTACAATTCAACTTCAACTGCCATATTACAACCACTCCTACGAATACCAAATTGTCCTCTTTATATTCTGCATTACATCAGTTTGCTGCGCTGCTCACAACAATGCCTGCAGGGCCGGATTTGGATGACTTAATTAAACTACTTCAGACTTTCCCTAAGTAACAAAGAAATACTTGCTATTTTGGCACATACTAATCACATTGTAATTAGTGTCCGAACATTAAAGAGAATTTGTAAAAGACTTAACCTGTTCAGGAGGAAGAACCAGTCTGACTTGGAGGAAGTGCTAGCTTTTGTACAGCATGAGATCATGACCAATTGACAGATGCAGGGATATGGCTACATCTCTGTGCAATTCAAAAGGGCCTTGTGTCACAAGATAGCATAAGACGCATAATCAAACTGGTTGATCCACAAGGTGTGAAATTAAGACGAGCCCAACGCTTGAGAAGACGTCAGTACAGATGCAGAGGGCCAAATGCACTTTGGCACATGGATGCAGTGGCGTAGCTATCGACGGTGCAGCCGGTGCAACGCATCGGGGCCAAGAGACGGCAAGGTGCCCATGCAAACAAAAAAAAAGAATTTAAATATTTTTTTTAATATTTTTTTTGGGGGGCCCCAATGGCATTGACAGGTTCACGCAGTCTTCAAAGTAACCAAGCAACCTAAATTAATTTGTAATTTGTCTGTCCATTGACCTTGCTCCCTTTCAGGTCATGTGATACCTTGCCTGACGAGCGAACCGTTTAATCAACCTGTACTGCAGGGCTATTCAATTACACATTCAGTTGGGCCAGATTTTATAACTACAAAATTCAGCTGGGCCAGACATTCAGCGGCCTGTAAAAAGCGGGTAGTGACACATTTTAAACCAACACATATTACTGCGATGAAAAACATGCAATTTTTATTCATTGTTCATCTAACAAAGGTAGGTCAAAAAGTGCATAAAAACACAACAAATTAGCATTAATTTAACAGAATCGAAAAAAAAGGTAACACGTTGTACCTTTACATTTTGCTTAAAAGTCAAAATTCGGTTATTTTAACCCAAGGCACATCACAAGTGCATTACTGAATATCAATAATAGCAGTCTAATAAAGTCCTCACAATACAAAGAAAAACGCTAAGAGCTTCCAATGCAAACCAAAAGAGGTATCTGGCAATATATTTTTTTTCACTTTTCCAAGTATAACAAAAAAATCATACTTTGGTCACATTGACCCCAGACACATTACAAGTGCAGTTAAAGATCAGAAAGGAACTGTCAAACCCTTCAGTGCACAAACCCATACAAGGGATACGGGGAACCTAATGAATGATAACCTAAACTACAGTCACTATAGTAAACAGGATTACTATCACTCATTTCGTGATTTGGTCATCGCTGACTTTCTTCATGGGAGAAGGGACATTCTTTTTGACAAGAGCAGTGATTTTTTGCTCTAGGTGTCAGCAAACTAACGCCCGTCTACCTACAGCATCAAAAATCTTGAACTGGGCGGCTGAAGCTTGGCGATTTTTGGCCGAGCAGCGACCAACACCAATCACATGAATGCTCCCGCCCCGACTACAAAAGCATAGCAATGTTAAAACGAATAAACGGGATATAAACTCTCAACAGGCGAAAAACCAAACATTTCACCAGCTGTCTCGCCACGTCCCTCCATAGCTGGGTTTCCTTCGGTTTGTACGCCGGTAAACGTACGTCTGCTCGTAAAGAACCGGGGTGATTGTTACCGTAATATCTCTTGGAATATAGGAAATGAACAGCGGCTGGCTCTCCCAGCTTGCACGCGTTTGATTGGATGCGCCTGCATTGGCGGGATTGCATAAGGATTATTGGCTGATGCAAAGCATCGGCCTCAAAAGTTAACATTGTTAACTTGAATGCCGACAGAGTGCTCGGATGCTGCAAAGCCTGCTCCCCACAATGCAGTTCGCGAAGAATTAAAATCCTCTAACTCACCCATTCAGTTGAATGGGCGAAGCGTTAAAGCCTTTGTCGATGCCTGTAGTTGGGAGACGGGCCGTAAGACATTGGTGAAGAAGTGCCGTCGTCAGGGAGCAGCGGAGTGCTACTTTTGATTGAAGTTCATGGTGAAAGCTTGATTTACATGTGTATCTATCCAAACATACTGAGCACACAGAAAGCTACTTCTTGACGTTAGGAACTGCCTGTTTTTGACATTACCCACCTCGCTGGCCGTTAGTGCGCTGCCTGTCTAAGTCCAGTGTATATTCCCCTTGGTCATGCAGGGACCACTTCCTTTTGCTCTGGTTGATACCGTCCCCTCTATTGCAAGCGTGAAGGGGTTCTCTGGCAAGCATCACCTCTGTGGCAGAGCAAGTACATCCAATCGCCCTGGCAAAATCTCTTCCACCTCAGCAATGAAAATCGACATCACATCCGTGATTTGGACGAGATGTGGATGTTTGGGGAGCGTCGGAAAATGCAGCATCCGACCCGTGCTCAATCGTCGCGAACGGTCGCGGAGTGTTGCGTTTCAATGTCTGTACTATTGGTAAGGATTTGCTTACGGAGGCTGGCCACTCGGGAGTTGGTTCTGGACCGCATCTGCCCCGGGGCCGCCATTGAATAGGCCTGCTGTACTTAGCTGCAGCAGCAAGTTTCGTTAGCATTATAAAAAAAGGGGAAATAGCCTGCATTATAATGTCAAGCAACAAAGCACAAGAGGCAGCGCTCAAGAGAAAGGACAAGAGAGAACAAGGATGAACAGTAAACTGACAAATTAGAACCGTTTTTTGGTCATACATCATCCCTCGAAATTGAGGCCGGCTAAACATTAGCTAAGTTGACGTGCAGCGGCAGCCCGAGCCGAGGCTACATAGCCTCACCTGCCTCACCACCATCATTGCCATCTAGCTCCACAAAGTGACAGCCTGTATCCTGTGCCGTGCGCAACCTTCTTCCTCCAGCTAAAGGCAGGAGGAAGGCCGGATTTGCGTGTGCCCGGCGGTGGTCCAACAAGCTCCCCCAAGGCCCCAACCGATAGGGGACTCTATGCTGCGCATTACGACCCCCGACGACAAGAGTAAAAGCTATATTATAGCAACTGGTCTATGAGGGCTACGGGTCCCATTCCCAGAGACACAGGAAAGGAAACGTCTTAGTTCGCTTTGCCGTTGTCAGATGTGTGTCTGACCAGGCATGCTATTGAAGACTATACATGTCACTCTGCAGTGTGTGGGTATGCCTTCGTGTGTGGAGCGCATCAGCTGCTCTATGTTTGAAGGGCCCCAAACAATATTCTGCGGTCTTTAGTCGCTGTGTTATTATGGGAGTGGAGGTCCTATTACACAATAGCAGTGATCCTAAAGTAGGTCAGTTACTTTATCAAAACAGTTTCAGTTAGGGAGTGCAGAAGGATTGTGCAGAAGATGCGGCGCGAGCGGAAAAGTGTCTCTGTCTTTAAGAAATGCAGATTTTTCGACAGAACCCACCTCAGACAGTGGGCGTTTTGCTGGAGGGAGAGGAGAGTTTCCTTTATGGAAGAAGCAACAGCAAGCCAGCGCATTGAAGGATGGTGGATATACTCGCAAACAGAGTGCGCAGTTCTGGGGAACCTGTTCAAACTCTCCAGGAAGATCACTTCACGCAGGAGACTTTTTGGGACAAAACTTATCCAAGCCCTGTTACCGCTTAATCTTGTTCACGGTAAGAATATTGTATTCGTCCTCTGAGATTAGTCATTAATAAAATAGTATGAGTAATAGGATAATGATTTATAATCCACTACTGTTGTGACCATGCCACAACCTCGAGCCTCCCATCTGAGGACAAGGTAGAAGTTATGTCCGAAAGCTTCTAACAGGTCGTCTACAGTTACTGGTTGTGTAGCTCCCCAGTAAATGGATACAAGGCGTGAGGGCTTGTCTGGGGAAATACGGTCGGGTTTATTCTGTGGGACCTATTCCAACCCGTAGAACTGGGTATAAGATAGAAAAAAAAAGGTAAACCAACAAAAAATATGTAATATATGCATAATTCACACTGCTTTAATGCCGACAATGTCTAACACAAGAGAACGGTCAGACATATATCACACACGTAAGTAGCACAACCTAACAATAGCATGTTAGGCACAAGCTACCCCTATCTCATACATACATTACGCGAGAGCGCGCAGCGCGAACCCGCACACAATACACAAAACCAGCACGAAAAACTACCTCGTTTTAGGCTGCTATCACCAAAGGCGGATAGATCTATATCATTTCGCACTTGGTTTCCGTTAGTTTTCGCGGTGGTTTACTCTTGCGTGCTTGCCTTGCGCACATCCAGGTGCGTCGATAAACAGAGTAACACAAAGAACACAGCAGATTGTTGAGTTCCGCCTCGTAAATGTGCACATAAAAAAGTAGGAACCAAAAAGAATACAACGTGACACAAATGAATACAGAAAGTGAGAGACAGTTACACTCCCACCAAATCACCGTATCCATAACATTTTTTAGGAAAAACCTGATCGATACCATTAATTTAAAACTAACTATGTTTTAGACCTATTAAGTGCAGAGTGAGAGGATAACTGTACGTCTTAGTCTGTCTCCAACAACCAACACCCTTGTGGATAGGCCTTCGACGGGTTAGACAGCTTAGCGGACGGGCGCTTCTCGTTCCATTCAAGGTTAGGGAGTCACCTGATAACAGCTTGAGCTTCTACTTCATCCATTCCCCCCTGGGTACATTCCACAACCCTGGCCAGCTTCCATTGGGCCCCGTTGGTATAGTGTGTCTTGACAGAATTGACAAACGTTGCATTTACCTTGATGCTCCTGCCTTTGATCCACTTGGTCTTGTTGAAGATGGTACCCTTAGCTGCTGAAGGCACTTTT